>NC_133379.1:527177-677167 GCF_049309525.1 Garra rufa
GTCCAAGTAAACGAATGCGTTCAAATAGAATTTCATAATTGCGGGACCCACGGGTTGAAAAAAAAATCCAACCCGCGCATCAGTATGGGCCAATACTTCAGGTGAAAACTTCCGGTGATCTGACAGCGAGAGCGAGAGACAACAGCGACCGAGTTCCATTACCACAGAGATATTTTTTCACATTGACTGTTTTTAGGATTCAAGAGAGGAGACTCAGCACTTCATCGTTGTGTGCATTTTTGTACAGTTTTGTCGCATTCCCCGTTGATGCTGCATGCGTACAGGCTGAGTGGATGCAGAAGATCCGGGGGGATAACTTCAACCCCACCAAATTTTTAAATGCATATAATTCCCAGTGTATTTCAGTGTATTTTGTGCGTTTCTGTACTTTCTATTACTGCATTTATTTTGTGCAAGTGAGATGAGTAAAGACCATCTTTTTCATGAATCATTATCTCTCTGGTGTTTATAAGCAGCACACACAGTATTTTACTACCTGTAAAAATGCACAAACTTAGCTATATTAAATTGTTTGTGGTACCTACAGTTACAAATGTAAAATATGTGATGATAATGATCGAGCAATTGATGTAAGGTAAATGAAAATATATGAGCAGAATTGAGAAAATAGTATTAATGGAGATAAATTGTAGCCTATCACATCTAGGCAAACGTGTGAAATTCACGGTGCATTTTATGCAAACAACTCTAATCGTAGTTGTATATCTATATTTACAGTAGGCATAATTGTCATTGCGTATGCAGCATGAGTCACAATCTTCTGTTCGTGAACAGTTGTATTTCATTCATTATCTGACTATGCATCCGTGCATTTAATTGCCATTGGCTCGTGTGATAGTAATATGGATCTTAGTAGCATTTTTAGTGATACTAGACAATAATAATTGATACCCGCTCGACGGTGTAATTTACTTCCGGGTAAAGATATGATCAGTCAAATGAAATACAATAAATGTACAAATAAACAACAATACATTTGGAAAACAAAATACAGCCATTTCTGCTTTTTTTCTTTTAAACAAAAAACCAAGCTGCACCCTTTTTTAAATTTCATCTTTCATTCCGAAATTGAATAATGAATGAACGAAAAAGTACACGGACCCAGCATCCTAACTCGAAGCTTTTTTCATACAAATAACTATTCATTCTGATCAAACACAGTTCATTTCATAATTATACAAAACTCCACGAATGAAAGAAAAAAAAAAATATCTGATCTCACTCTGCTCTGCAGGAGGAGAGACAGTAAGGGTTAGTCCAAAGGGTTACTGTGTATGCATGTGCCAACTGGGCACCGTTTTCCTGATGCTATCGGGATGGAGACTGCACAGACGGCGAGGGCCCGGTCATCGCTGCTTGCAGCTTTAATTATTATTAGGGCCCGAGCACTACAGTGCGAGGACCCTATTGGAATTGCTCCGTTTATTATTATTCTTCTTCTTCTCCAAAATGAAAAGTCTTTTTGAGGGCCTAAACATGCCCGAAAACTCACGAAACTTTGCACACGCATCAGACCTGGCGAAAATTTACATCTGATATGGTTTTCAAAAGTGGGTGTGGCAAAATGGCTCGATAGCGCCACCTATAAAATTTCAACGGAGTGCGCCTCGATCTACGTTTCACGTACATGTACGAAACTCGGTACACATATGTAACACACCAATACCTACAAAAAAGTCTTCTGGTGCAACATCCGAAACCCAACAGGAAGTCCGTTATATTGAATTTCCTGTACGATTTTTGTGCAGTTTTTGCCATTTTCAGGCCTCATACTTTAACGAACTCCTCCTACAGTTTTTATCCGATCATCTTCAAATTTGCTGAGTGTCATCATAAGGCCTTTGCGATGTTAAATTGCGAAGCTTTAGAGTTTTCGTCGAAGGGCGTGTCCGTGGCGGCCGGACAAACTTTGATGTTTCGCCATGAAAAAGGAAGTTACTATAACTCAGGCATACGATGTCCGATCTGCCTCAAACTTCACATGTTTGATGACAGTCCGGTCCTGAACACACGTCAGTGCCCATATTCAGTTATAGTCATAGCGCCACCTGCTGACAACAGGAAATGACATGTTTAACACTGTTACGGACTCCTAGAAACATATTGAAAAGCGTTAACAAGTCTTAAATAGGCTAGCAACATGCTACAAACATGCTAAAACATGCTAGCAACACTTAGCTAAGAGCTAAAGCATGCTATTAATACAAATACAAAAGGAAATTGCTGTAACTCATGTATATAATGTTGAATCTGACCCAAACTTAATATTCAACATACTGCAAAAATAATAAAGCATGCTAGCAACACTTAGCTAATATGTTAAAGCATGCTAATAATACAATGAAACAGGAAGTTACTCTAACTCAGGCATACAATGTCCAATCAGCCCCAAACTTAACATGTTTGATAAGAATCCTGGCCTAAACACACGCCCATGCCCGTATTCAGTTATAGTCATAGCGCCACCAGCTGGTAACAGGAAGCCACATGTTTAATACTGTTGTGGATGCCTAGCAACATTTAAAAAAAATTCAACAACTGTTAAACAGGGTAGCAACATGCTAGAAACATGCTATAACATGTTAGCAACATTTAGCTAAGTGCTAAAGCATAGTCTTAATGCAATGAAACAGGAAGTTACTGTAACTCAGGCATGCAATGTCCAATCAGCCCCAAACTTCACATGTTTGATAACAGTCCTGGCCTGAAGATATCTACATGCCAATATTCAGTTATAGTTATAGCGCCACCTACTGTCAACAGGAAGTGACATGTTTAACACTGTGACACACTATTAGCAACACACTAAAAAAGCCATTGAGTGCTAAACTAGTTTAAAACGTACTCAAACATGCTAGCAACACTTACTTAGTGCTAAAGCATGTTGTTAAAGACATAAAACAGGAAGTTACTGCAACTCAGACATGCAATGTCCAATCAGCCCCAAACTTCACGTTTGATAAGACTCCTGGCCTGAAGATATATACATGCCCATATTCAGTTATAGTCACAGCGCCACCTGCTGACAACAGGAAGTGACGTTTAATGGTGTTACGGACTCCTAGCAACATAATAAAAAGCGTCAGCAAGTTTTAAATAGGCTAGCATCATGTTAGAATCATGTTAAAACATGCTAGCAACACTTAGCTGAGAGCTAAAGCATTATATTAATACAAAGAAAAATAAGTGTAACTCATGCATACAATGTCCAATCTGACCCAAGCTTAATATGTTTGATAAGAGTCCTGGTCTGAACACAAGCCCATGCCCATATTCAGTTATAGTGATAGTGCCACCTGCTGGCAACAGGAAGTCACATGTTTAATACTGTTGTGGATGCCAAGCAACATTTTAAAAATATCAACAAGTGTTAAATAGGGTAGCAACATGCTAGAAACATGTTAGCAACATTTAGCTAAGTGCTAAAGCATACTCTTAATGCAATGAAACAGGAAGTTACTGTAACTCAGGCATGCAATGTCCAATCAGCCCCACACTTAATATGTTTGATAAGAGTCTTGGCCTGAATACATTTACATGCCAATATTTAGTTATAGTCATAGCGCCACCAGCTGGCAACAGCAAATTACTTGTTTTACACTAACTTAAGCATGCAATGTACAATTTGCACCAAACTTGACATGTTTGCCAATAGGCCTGGCTTGAAGACATCTAAAAGCCAATATTTTGTAATAGCGCCACCTGTTGGCAGCAGGATATGTCATGACTTACACTCAAGCATGCCATGTTCAAGCTTCACCAAACTTCATATGTTTGATAAAAGCACTGGCCTGAACACATCTGCATGCCAATATTCAGTTATAGGCATGGCGCCACCAGCTGGCAGAAGGAAGATTGGCACATATCAATGACTTTGACATATTCCTCCTACATTTTCTGAGTTAATAGCATAGTGCCAACCATTCGCCACCGATCGGCGGTGAGCCCGAGTGCGAGGGCCCTACCATCGCTGCTTGCAGCTTTAATTATTATTATTATTCTCCAAAATGAATCGCATTTTTGAGGGCTTAGACATACCCGAAAACTCATGAAACTTTGCACACACATCAGACCTGGCGAAAATTTACGTCTGATATGGGTTTCAGAAGTGGGTGTGGCAAAATGGCTCGACAGCGCCACCTTTACACGTTCCGCGGTGTGCGCTTTCAGCTGTGATTCACGTACATGCACGGAAATCGGTACACACATGTAACACACCAATACCTACAAAAAAGCCTCTAGGAGCAAAATCCGGAACCCAACAGGAAGTCGGTTAATATTAATATTCTCAACAAAATTTGTGTCATTTTTGCCTTTTTCAGGTGTCGTACTTGAACGAACTCCTCCTACAGATTTATTCGGATCAACACCAAATTTGCAGAGTCTAGTCTAAAGCCCTTTGTGACGTTAAATTGTGAAGATCTAGAGTTTTCATCGGAGGGCGTGTCCGTGGCGGCCTCGCAAATTTCGATGTTTCGCCATGAAAAAGGAAGTTGCTATAACTCAGGCATACAATGTCCTATCTGTCCCAAACTTCACATGTGTGATAACACTCCTGACCTGAAGACATCTACATGCCCATATTCAGTTATAGTCATAGCGCCACCTGCAGGCAACAGGAAGTGTCATGCTGTACTCTACAACCAACTCCTCCTAGAGATTTATTCAGATCAACACCAAAATCGGTCAGTCTAATATAAAGGCCGTAGCGATGTAAAATTGTGAAGATCTTGAGTTTTCGGTAAAGGGCGTGTCCGTGGCGGCCTGACAAATTTCGAGGTCTCGCCATGGATATAAAACTTGTTATAACTCAGCCATAAAATGTCCGATTTGCCTCAAACTTCACATATTAGATAAGAGTCCTGGCCTGAACACATCTGAAGGCCAATATTCTATTATAATCACAGCGCCACCTGTTGGCAACAGGAAATGACTTGTATCAAACTCCTCCTAGAGATTTAATGATATCAACATTATATTTGGTCAGTCTGATCTAGAGGCCTTAGAGATGTTAAATTGCGAAGATCTTGAGTTTTCGTTAAAGGGCGTGTCTGTGGCGGCGTGACAAAGTTTGATGTTTCGCCATGGACATAGAAGTTGTTATAACTCAGCCATAAAATGTCCGATCTGCCTCAAACTTCACAGGTTTGGTAAGAGTCCTGGCCTGAAGACACCTAAAGGCCAATATTCAGATATTATCATAGCGCCACCTGTTGGCAGCAAGATATATCATGTCTTTCACTAACTCAAACATACCAAGGTCAATCTGCACCAAACTTCATATGTTTGATGAAAGTGGTGGCCTGAACACATCTACATGCCAATAATCAGTTATAGGCATAGCGCCACCAGCTGGCAGCAGGAAATTTGGCACATTTAAGTGACTTTGACATATTTCTCCTATTTTTACTGTATTAAAAGCATACTACCCACCATTTGCTGTGTTCCTAAAGCCACCGGTCGGCGGTGAGCCCGTGTGCGAGGGCCCGTTCATCGCTGCTTGCAGCTTTAATTAGGGCCCGAGCCCAGAATGGGCGAAGGCCCTCTTGTTTTCCTAAGGATTCTTATTTTTTTTTTTTTTTTTTTTTTGTTAACCTTCCGGGCACTTAAGGGGGTCTTAACATGCTCAAAAACTCTTGAAAATTTGCACACATGTCGGAATCTGCGGCCATCAGGACGTCACAGAGGCTGGTACCGGGGCGTGGCAAGGGGTCTCTACAGCGCCCCCTGGAATTTTTAGGGCCATATAGCACACATACTTGAACGTACACATATGAAACTCGGTACACATATAGAACTCATTGAGCTGAACAACTTTTGTACTCTATGTCATTTTCTTAACGCAACAGGAAGTGAGATATTTAGGGCTGTGTAAAAAGCGCATGCTCTGGAATTTAACGTACTCCTCCCAGGATTTCCATACGATTGTCACCAAACTCGGTCAGCATGATCTCAAGACATTGGGGACGCTAAATTGCGAGGGGATTTTTGATATCTCGAACGGTTTGGCCGTGGCAAGGCGACAAAGTTATGGCGAGAAATGAGAAACAGGAAGTGTCTAATAACTGTTGCACACATTGCCTGATTCTGATGAAACTTCACCAGATTGTTCGTTGTATGATGCCGATTCCATAAATGTGACTATTATGAGTCAAAGTTATAGCGCCACCAACTGGTAGCAGGAAGCGTGTCATTTTCAAAATGCGTTGAAATTAGCCTCTTAATTTTACTTGATTTTCTTCAAACTTCATCAAAATAATGTCAAAACACGGCCGATAAGAATATGTAAAGGGTACGATGATAAATCAAATGCTGTTGCCATGGCAACGTGTCAAACTTTAAAATTAGATTCCTGTCTTTTCGAAGCAGATAACATGCTTAGAATTTCATGAAACTCAACACACACATCAATATTAATGATAGTTAGACACTGGCAAAAGGTCATAAATGGGCGTGGAGCAGGCACTCTATAGCGCCATCTTTTGACAAAAGTTGGGGGGTTAGTTTTTCCTATAGTCACCAAACTCTGTACATATATTGTTCTCATCAATCTGGACAACTTTCTAAATCAAACTCATTAGCTAAGACCAACAGGAAGCCGGCTATTTTGATTTGAATGTGGATTTTTGGAAAAATCAGGCTGTAAACAAATTCACACTACTCCTAAGAACAACCAGGTATTCACACCAAACTTTTTTAACATGAAGAGAAGATTCTGAAGATGTTAAATTGCGAGCGGATTTGGGATATCTTGAACGGTGTTGACGTGGTGATTTTTTAAAAAACATAACCCTAATTTTTTATATCTTTAAAGTGCAGCATCCAAACTCTTTAAAACTTTTTTCACACAGAGATCTAATCATTATGAGAAAGTGCTGGTAATATCATAATTATTCAAGCTTCTATGAATTAAAGAAAATTTAAAAAAGAAATCAGTAAACTGTTGTCACTGGGCTGACAGTCTGTGTTGACACTAAGAGTGACTGAAGGGGGGAGGGGTGAAAGGGAGAGAGACCAGTGGAACATGCTGTTTTGCTTAAGACCATCTTTGAGGAAGATGCAATTTGCACATTGCACATTGCTGTAGTTTAATCTGCATAAATATGTCTGAACTTTGAGAGTCTGATCTTTGAGAAAATATAAAGGGTCACGAACTCTTTCATTCTTTGTATATTGCAGTTGTTGTTTTTTTATTTATTTTTTACTGAACTGTACCATGAACTTGTCCTATTCAGTCACATAGCAAAAGATTAAGAAAAATACAGCTTTTTAGCATGAGCGATTTATCTTCATTGATAGACATTTATTTTCATAATTAAAATTTTTGATTCAATAAAAAAAAAAAAACACTAACAATTTCAAGACAAACTTTGACAACAAAACAAACTTTGCTGTTATCTGTTCAAAACATCTGAAAATTGTACCATTTTAAGATGAGTTATATATATATATATATCGCCCCATTACAATACCCAACTTGATTTTTAAAGATATTTTGAAAGAATGAAGCGTTTATTGAGCACTTTATTGTGTATTGTTGAATACCCACATGAACTGTGTTCATGTTCATGTTAATTCACAGTACATACACTATGTTAAAAGATACTAATTTACCTTTAAACAATATATGAGTACTTTTTTAGGTTAATATTAATTAACATTAATAAATGCTATTTATTATTGTTCATGTTAACAATGTTAACAAATGAAACTGGATGGTAAAGTTGTATATTTAGTGTGTATGTGTCTGTGTGTTGATTTAAAAATGTAACCCTTTCATTTCTGTAAACTTTAAATCCAAACTGGCTGAGGGTTACTGTGAATGCATGTGCCAACTGGGCACCGTTTTCCTAATTGATTCTTAGTTACTGTATGTAGCGCTTAAGAGTGATGTCTTATAACAGGAGTCACCTGAAAAGCAATATCCACACACAAATTGAACAGATAGGTAACGATGACATTTAAGCAGAAGTGGTGGACGTAAAGCAAGCAATAATAACATTTTGTTATCATCATGAATTACATGTTCTTATCATCATCCTCAGAATATTGGGAAAATGTTCCCTATATTGTGAACAACTTTGGGATATCTTGAACAGTGTTGATGTGGTGATTTATGAAAGTAACAATGAAAAAGATGAAGAGTTATTTTCATATATCTTTAAATTGCATTATTCTAACTCATCAAAACTTTTTACATATAAAGAACAAGAAATTATTAGGAAATACGTGTAGTTTCAAAATGTTATCATGCTCAGAGGCCCCAAAAACATTAAAAGTGTCATATAAATTTGTCAGATTAAAGCTGTAATACCAGGGATGAACACTAGAGGTCCTCATAAAATAAGGAATCGTTTGACCTCTAATGCTATTTAACTCATTCTCAGTATATAAGAATGACAATAATCCATAGAATCAGTTGATATGTACTGTATTGTCAGTCTACTTTTACATAATTATTTTGTATAGGTGCTTAAAGAGCATTAAAATCTTTTTTTTTATCTTTTAAGGAAAAATTATATGATTTAAATACATATATACACTCTCACTGATAGAACAAAAAATCTTATAAGTATGACACTATACTGCTCAGTTCACTTAATTAGAATGAGAAACAAATACAAAAAGGCCAAAAAAATCTACTAAGTAAATATGTATTTATTTTTAATATATTTGTTTATAATTATTTCACATAAAGGCGTCCCTGATGCATCAAATGCTGTTGTCATGGCAAATAAATAAAAATTAAAAATAGATTCAAATATTTGTTTCCTGTGTTTTTGAGGCAAATAGCGTGCTTAGAATTTCATTTTCATTTTTAAATTTTCAATGATTTATTATATATTTAAAGTGCAGCATCCTAACTCTTTGAAACTTTTTTCATACAAATAACTATTCATTCTGATCAAACACAGATCATTTCATAATTATACAAAACTCCACGAATGAAAGAAAATAAAAAAACATATCTGATCTCGCTCTGCTCTGCACTTAATGTGTGTGTTTGTGTGGTAAGTGGCTGAGTGTAAAGAGGGGGGATGGGTGGTAAGAGAAAGAGTCAGAGAGGAGGAGAGACAGTTAGGGTTAGTCCAAAGGGTTACTGTGAATGCATGTGCCAACTGGGCACCGTTTTTCTGATGCTATCGGGATGGCGATTGCACAGACGGCGAGGGCCCGGTCATCGCTGCTTGCAGCTTTAATTAGGGCCCGAGCCCAAAAGGGCGAAGGCCCTATTGTTCTTCTAAGGATTCTTATTTTTTTTTTTTTTTTTTTTTTTTTTTGTTAACCTTCCGGGCACTTAAGGGGGTCTTAACATACTCAAAAACTCTTGAAAATTTGCACACATGTCGGAATCTGCGGCCATCAGGACGTCACAGAGGCTGGTACCGGGGCGTGGCAAGGGGACTCTACAGCGCCCCCTGGAATTTTGAGGGCCATATAGCACACATACTTGAACGTACACATATGAAACTCGGTACACATATAGAACTCATTGAGCTGAACAACTTTTGTACTCTATGTCATTTTCTCAATGCAACAGGAAGTGAGATATTTAGGGCTGTATAAAAAGCGCATGCTCTGGAATTTAACGTACTCCTCCCAGGAATTCCATGGGATTGTCACCAAACTCGGTCAGCATGATCTCAAGACATTGGGGACGCTAAATTGCGAGGGGATTTTTGATATCTCGAACGGTTTGGCCGTGGCAAGGCGACAAAGTTATGGCGAGAAATGAGAAACAGGAAGTGTCTAATAACTGTTGCACACATTGCCTGATTCTGATGAAACTTCACCAGATTGTTCGTTGTATGATGCCGATTCCATAAATGTGACTATTATGAGTCAAAGTTATAGCGCCACCAACTGGTAGCAGGAAGCGTGTCATTTTCAAAATGCGTTGAAATTAGCCTCTTAATTTTACTTGATTTTCTTCAAACTTCAGCAAAATAATGTCAAAACACGGCCAATAAGAGTATGTAAAGGGTACGATGATAAATCAAATGCTGTTGCCATGGCAACGTCTCAAACTTTAAAATTAGATTCCTGTCTTTTCGAGGCAGATAACATGCTTAGAATTTCATGAAACTCAACACACACATCAATATTAATGATAGTTAGACACTGGCAAAAGGTCATAAATGGGCGTGGAGCAGGCACTCTATAGCGCCATCTTTTGACAAAAGTTGGGGGGTTAGTTTTTCCTACAGTCACCAAACTCTGTACATATATTGTTCTCATCAATCTGGACAACTTTCTAAATTAAACTCATTAGCTAAGACCAACAGGAAGCCGGCTATTTTGATTTGAATGTGGATTTTTTGAAAAATCAGGTAGTAAACAAATTCACACTACTTCTAAGAACAACCAGCTGTTCACACCAAACTTTTTTAACATGGAGAGAAGATTCTGAAGATGTTAAATTGCGAGCAGTTTTGGGATATCTTGAACGGTGTTGACGTGGTGATTTTTTAAAGATGTATAACCGTCATTTTCTATATCTTTAAAGTGCAGCATCTTAACTATTTAAAACTTTTTTCACACAGAGATCTTATCATTCTGAGCAAGTGCTGTAAATATCAATTTAATTCAAGCTTCTACGAATTAAAGAAAATTAAAAAAAGAAATCAGAAACCTGCTGTCACTCTGCCTTGAGTGTCTGTGTTCAGTCACCATTGAGTGACTGAAGAGAGACTGAAGGGGGAGGGGTGAAAGGGAGAGAGGGAGAGAGAGAGAGTAGAACATGCTGTCTTGCTAAAGACCATCTTTGAGGAAAAAATGCACATTGATGTTACATAAATATGTTTGATCTTTGAGATTCTGATATTTTGAGAAAATATAAAGGGTCACTAAGTCTTTCATTGTTTGTATTTTGCAGTTGTTGTTTTTTTATTTATTTTTTACTGAACTGTACCATGAACTTGTCCTATTCAGTCACATAGCAAAAGATTAAGAAAAATGCAGCTTTTTATCATGAGCGATTTATCTTCATTGATAGACATTTATTTTCATAGTGTTATTTATTGAATATAAAATTTAAATTAACAATTTCAAGACAAACTTTGCTGTTATCTGTTCAAAACATCTGAAAATTATACCATTATACCATATATATATCGCCCCATTACAATACTAAACTTGATTTTTAAAGATATTTTGAAAGAAAGAAGCGTTTATAGAGCACTTTGTGTATTGCTGTACACCCACATGAACTGTGTTCATGTTCATGTTAATTCACAGTACATAAACTAATGTTAAAATATGTTATTTTACCATTAAATAATATATGAATACTTTTTTTAGGTTAATATTAATTAACATTAATAAATACTATTTAATTATTGTTCATGTTAACTAATATAGTTAATGTTAACAAATGAAACTGGTTGGCAATTTTATATATTGTGCGTATGTGTCTGTGTGTTGATTTTAAAGTCTAACCCTTTCAATTCAGTAAACTTTAAATCCAAACTGGCTGAGGGTTACTGTGAATGCATGTGCCAACTGGGCACCGTTTTCCTAATTGATTCTTTCTTAGTTATGTAGCGCTTAAAAGTGATGTCTTATAACAGGAGTTACCTGCAAAGCAATATCCACACACAAATTGAATAGATAGGTAACGATGACATTTAAGCAGAAGTGGTGGACGTAAAGCAAGCAATAATAACATTTTGTTATCATCATGAATTACATGATCTTATCATCATCCTCAGAATATTGGGAAAATGTTCCCTATATTGTGAACGGCTTTGGGATATCTTGAACGGTGTTGATGTGGTGATTTATGAAAGTAACAATAAAAAAGATGAAGTTATTTTCATATATCTTTAAATTGCATTATTCTAACTCATCAAAACTTTTTACATATAAAGAACAAGAAATTCTTAGGAAATACGTGTAGTTTCAAAATGTTATCATGCTCAGAGGCCCCAAAAACATTAAAAGTGTCATATAAATTTTTCAGATTAAAGCTCTAATACCAGAGATGAACACTAGAGGTCCTCATAAGATAAGGAATCGTTTGACCTCTAATGCTATTTAACTCATTCTCAGTATATAAGAATGACAATAATCCATAGAATCAGTTGATATAGACTGTACTGTCAGTGTACTTTTACATAATTATTTTGTATAGGTGCTTAAAGAGCATTAAAATCTTTTTTTTATCTTTTAAGGAAAAATTATATGATTTAAATACATATATACAATCTCACTGATAGAACAAAATATTTTATAAGTATGACACTATACTGCTCAGTTCACTTAATTAGAATGAGAAACAAATACAAAAAAGGCCAAACAAATCAACTAAGTTAATATGTATTTATTTTTAATATATGTGTTTATAATTATTTCACAGATGCTTATAGATTATTAAAATACTATTTAAAAATGCTTGTAGACCATAAAACATGGTAACTATTTAAAATAGGGTCTCTTTTGTTAACAATGGTTAATGAACTAACAAACACGAACGAACAACGAACAATATATTTGTACTCGACTTTCTTCAAACTTCATCAGAATGATGTAAAGACACGGCCGATGAGAGTCTGTAAAGGGCGTCCCTGATGCATCAAATGCTGTTGCCATGGCAAATAAATAAAACAAAAAATAAATTCAAATATTTGTTTCCTGTGTTTTTGAGGCAGATAGCGTGCATAGAATTTCATTTTCCATTTTCAATTTTCAATGATTTATTATATATTTAAAGTGCAGCATCCTTACTCTTTGAAACTTTTTTCCAAAAAAATAACGATTCATTCTGATCAAACACAGTACATTTCATAATTATACAAAACTCCACGAATGAAAGAAAATAAAAAAAACATATCTGATCTCACTCTGCTCTGCACTCTTGTTTGTGTGGTAAGTGGCTGAGTGTAAGGAGGGGGGATGGGTGGTAAGAGAAAGAGTCAGAGAGGAGGAAAGACAGTTAGGGTTAGTCCAAATGGTTACTGTGAATGCATGTGCCAACTGGGCACCGTTTTCCTGATGCTATCGGGATGGCGACTGCACAGTCGGCGAGGGCCCGGTCATCGCTGCTTGCAGCTTTAATTAGGGCCCGAGCACCGATGGTGTGAGGACCCTATTGAATCTGCTCCGTTTATTATTATTAGGGCCCGAGCACCGATGGTGTGAGGACCCTATTGGATCTGCTCCGTTTCTTATTATTATTATTCTTCTTCTCCGGAATGAATCGCATTTTTGAGGGCCTAAACATACCCGAAAACTCATGAAACTTTGCACACACATCAAACCTGGCGAAAATGGACATCTGATATGGGTTGCAGAAGTGGGTGTGGCAAAATGGCTCAATAGCGCCACCTTTACACGTTCCGCGGTGTGCGCATTCAGCTGTGATTCACGTACATGCACGCAAATCGGTACACACATGTAACTCACCAATACCTACAAAAAAGCCTCCTGGGACAAAATCCGAAACCCAACAGGAAGTCGGTTATTATTAATTTTCTTAGCAAAATTTGTGTCATTTTTGCCATTTTCAGGCGTCATACTTGAACGAACTCCTCCTAGAGATTTATTCGGATCAACACCAAATTTGGTGAGTCTATTCTAAAGCCCTTTGTGACGTTAAATTGCGAAGATCTAGAGTTTTCATCAGAGGGCGTGTCCGTGGCGGCCTCGCAAATTTCGATGTTTCGCAATGAAAAAGGAAGCTGCTATAACTCAGGCATAAAATGCCCGATCTGCCCCAAACTTCACATGTGTGATAACACTCCTGACCTGAAGACATTTACATGCCCATATTCAGGTTTACTCATAGCGCCACCTGCAGGCACCAGGAAGTGTCATGCTGTACTCTGCAACAAATTCCTCCTGGAGATTTAATCAGATCAACACCAAAATCGGTCAGTCTAATAAAAAGGCTTTAGCGATGTTAAATTGCGAAGATCTTGAGTTTTCGTTGAAGGGCGTGTCCGTGGCGGCCTGGCAAATTTCGTGGTCTCGCCATGGATATAAATCTTGTTATAACTCAGCCATAAAATGTCCGATTTGCCTCAAACTTCACATGTTCGATAAGAGTCCTGGCCTGAACCAATCTGAAGGCCTATATTCTATTATAATCACAGCGCCACCTGTTGGCAACAGGAAATGACTTGTACCAAACTCCTCCTAGAGATTTAATGATATCAACATTATATTTGGTCAGTCTGATCTCGAGGCCTTAGAGATGTTAAATTGTGAAGATCTTGAGTTTTCGTTAAAGGGCGTGTCCGTGGCGGCCTGACAAAGTTTGATGTTTCGCCATGGACATAAAAGTTGTTATAACTCAGCCATAAAATGTCCGATCTGCCTCAAACTTCACATGTTTGGTAAGAGTCCTGGCCTGAAGACATCTAAAGGCCAATATAAAGATATTATTATAGTGCCACCTATTGGCAGCAGGATATATCATATCTTGCACTAACTCACACATACCAAGGTCAATCTGCACCAAACTTAATATGTTTGATGAAAGTGCTGGCGTGAACACATCTACATGCCAATAATCAGTTATAGGCATAGCGCCACCAGCTGGCAGCAGGAAGTTTGGCATATTTAAGTGACTTTGATCTATTTTTCCTACATTTACTGTATTAAAAGCATACTGCCCACCGTTTGCTGTGTTCCTAAAGCCACCGGTCGGCGGTGAGCCCGTGTGCGAGGGCCCGTTCATCGCTGCTTGCAGCTTTAATTATTATTATTATTATTATTCTTCTTCTTCTCCAAAGTGAATCGCATTTTAGAGGACCTAAACATTCCCGAAAACTCACAAAACTTTGCACACACATCAAACCTGGCGAAAATTTACGTCTGATTTGGGTTTCAGAAGTGGGAGTGGCAAAATGGCTCGACAGCGCCACCTTTAGACGTTCAGCGGTGTGCGCTTTCAGCTGTGATTCACGTACATGCACGGAAATCGGTACACACATGTAACACACCAAAACCTACAAAAAAGCCTCTTGGAGCAAAATCCGGAACCCAACAGGAAGTCGGTTAATATTAATATTCTCAACAAAATTTGTGTCATTTTTGCCTTTTTCAGGTGTCGTACTTGAACGAACTCCTCCTACAGATTTATTCAGATCAACGCCAAATTTGCTGAGTCTAGTCTAAAGCCCTTTGTGACGTTAAATTGTGAAGATCTAGAGTTTTCATCGGAGGGCGTGTCCGTGGCGGCCTCGCAAATTTCGATGTTTCGCCATGAAAAAGGAAGTTGCTATAACTCAGGCATACAATGTCCTATCTGTCCCAAACTTCACATGTGTGATAACACTCCTGACCTGAAGACATCTACATGCCCATATTCAGTTATAGTCATAGCGCCACCTGCAGGCAACAGGAAGTGTCATGCTGTACTCTACAACCAACTCCTCCTAGAGATTTATTCAGATCAACACCAAAATCGGTCAGTCTAATATAAAGGCCGTAGCGATGTTAAATTGTGAAGATCTTGAGTTTTCGGTAAAGGGCGTGTCCGTGGCGGCCTGACAAATTTCGAGGTCTCGCCATGGATATAAAACTTGTTATAACTCAGCCATAAAATGTCCGATTTGCCTCAAACTTCACATATTAGATAAGAGTCGTGGCCTGAACAAATCTGAAGGCCAATATTCTATTATAATCACAGCGCCACCTGTTGGCAACAGGAAATGACTTGTATCAAACTCCTCCTAGAGATTTAATGATATCAACATTATATTTGGTCAGTCTGATCTAGAGGCCTTAGAGATGTTAAATTGCGAAGATCTTGAGTTTTCGTTAAAGGGCGTGTCTGTGGTGGCGTGACAAAGTTTGATGTTTCGCCATGGACATAGAAGTTGTTATAACTCAGCCATAAAATGTCCGATCTGCCTCAAACTTCACAGGTTTGGTAAGAGTCCTGGCCTGAAGATACCTAAAGGACAATATTCAGATATTATCATAGCGCCACCTGTTGGCAGCAGGATATATCATATCTTTCACTAACTCAAACATACCAAGGTCAATCTGCACCAAACTTCATATGTTTGACGAAAGTGGTGGCCTGAACACATCTACATGCCAATAATCAGTTATAGGCATAGCGCCACCAGCTGGCAGCAGGAAATTTGGCACATTTAAGTGACTTTGACATATTTCTCCTATTTTTACTGTATTAAAAGCATACTACCCACCATTTGCTGTGTTCCTAAAGCCACCGGTCGGCGGTGAGCCCGTGTGCGAGGGCCCGTTCATCGCTGCTTGCAGCTTTAATTATTATTATTATTATTATTATTATTATTAGGGCCCGAGCACCGATGGTGTGAGGACCCTATTGGATCTGCTTCGTTTATTATTAGGGCCCGAGCACTGCAGTGCGAGGACCCTATTGGAATTGCTCCGTTTATTATTATTCTTCCGCTTCTTCTCCAAAATGAAAAGTCTTTTTGAGGGCCTAAACATGCTCGAAAACTCACGAAACTTTGCACACGCATCAGACCTGGCGAAAATTTACATCTGATATGGTTTTCAGAAGTGGGTGTGCCAAAATGGCTCGATAGCGCCACCTATAAAATTTCAACGGAGTGCCCCTCGAGCTGCGTTTCACGTACATGTACTTAACTCGGTACACATAAGTAACACACCAATACCTACAAAAAAGTCTCCTGGTGCAACATCCGAAACCCAACAGGAAGTCCGTTATATTGAATTTCCTGTTCGATTTTTGTGCACTTTTTGCCATTTTCAGGCCTCGTACTTTAACGAACTCCTCCTACAGTTTTCATCCGATCATCTTCAAATTTGCTGAGTGTCATCATAAGGCCTTTGCGATGTTAAATTGCGAAGCTTTAGAGTTTTTGTCAAAGGGCGTGTCCGTGGCGGCCGGACAAACTTTGATGTTTCGCCATGAAAAAGGAAGTTGCGATAACTCAGGCATACGATGTCCGATCTGCCTCAAACTTCACATGTTTGATAACAGTCCAGTCCTGAACACACGTCAGTGCCCATATTCGGTTATAGTCATAGCGCCACCTGCTGACAACAGGAAGTGACATGTTTAACACTGTTACGGACTCCTAGCAACATATTGAAAAGCGTTAACAAGTCTTTAATAGGCTAACAACATGCTAGAAACATGTTAAAACATGCTAGCAACACTTAGCTAAGAGCTAAAGCATGCTATTAATACAAATACAAAAGGAAATTGCTGTAACTCATGTATATAATGTTGAATCTGACCCAAACTTAATATTCGACATGCTACAAACATAGTAAAGCATGCTAGCAACACTTAACTAATATGTTAAATCATGCTAATAATACAATGAAACAGGAAGTTACTCTAACTCAGGCATACAATGTCCAATCAGCCCCAAACTTAACATGTTTGATAAGAGTCCTGGTCTGAACACACACCCATGCCCGTATTCAGTTATAGTCATAGCGCCACCAGCTGGTAAGAGGACGTCACATGTTTAATACTGTTGTGGATGCCTAGCAACATTTTAAAAATATCAACAACTGTTAAAAAGGGTAGCAACATGCTAGAAACATGCTATAACATGTTAGCAACATTTAGCTAAGTGCTAAAGCATGCTCTTAATGCAATGAAACAGGAAGTTACTGTAACTCAGGCATGCAATGCCCAGTCAGCCCCAAACTTCACATGTTTGATAAGACTCCTTTCCTGAAGATATATACATGCCCATATTCAGTTATAGTCACAGTGCCACCTGCTGACAACAGGAAGTGACCTTTAATGGTGTTACGGACTCCTAGCAACATATTAAAAAGTGTTAGCAAGTTTTAAATAGGCTAGCATCATGCTACTATCATGTTAAAACATGCTAGCAACACTTAGCTAAGAGCTAAAGCATGATATTAATACAAAGAAAAATAAGTGTAACTCATGCATACAGTGTCCAATCTGACTCAAGCTTAATATGTTTGATAAGAGTCCTGGTCTGAACACAAGCCCATGCCCATATTCAGTTATAGTCATAGTGCCACCTGCTGGCAACAGGAAGTCACATGTTTAAAACGGTTGTGGAAGCCCAGCAACATTTTAAAAATGTGTTAAAAAAGTGTTAAATAGGGTAGTAACATGCTAGAAACATGTTAGCAACATTTAGCTAAGTGCTAAAGCATACTCTTAATGCAATGAAACAGGAAGTTACTGTAACTCAGGCATGCAATGTCCAATCAGCCCCAAACTTCACATGTTTGATAACAGTCCTGACCTGAAGATATCTACATGCCAATATTCAGTTATAGTCATAGCACCACCTACTGTCAACAGGAAGTGACATGTTTAACACTGTGATACACTATTAGCAACACATTAAAAAAGCCATTGAGTGCTAAACTAGTTTAAAATGTACTCAAACATGCTAGCAACACTTACTTAGTGCTAAAGCATGTTGTTAAAGACATTAAACAGGAAGTTACTGTAACTCAGGCATGCAATGTCCAATCAGCCCCAAACTTCACATGTTTGACAAGAGTCCTAGCCTGAAGATATCTACATGCCAATATTCAGTTATAGTTATAGCGCCACCTACTGTCAACAGGAAGTGACATGTTTAACACTATGACACACTATTAGCAACACACTAAAAAAGCCATTGAGTGCTAAACTAGTTTAAAACGTACTCAAACATGCTAGCAACACTTACTTAGTGCTAAAGTATGTTGTTAAAGACATAAAACAGGAAGTTACTGTAACTCAGGCATGCAATGTCCAATCAGCCCCAAACTTCACATGTTTGATAAGACTCCTGGCCTGAAGATATATACATGCCCATATTCAGTTATAGTCACAGCGCCACCTGCTGACAACAGGAAGTGATGTTTAATGGTGTTACGGACTCCTAGCAACATATTAAAAAGCTTTAGCAAGTTTTAAATAGGCTAGCATCATGCTAGAATCATGTTAAAACATGCTAGCAACACTTAGCTAAGAGCTAAAGCATGATATTAATACAAAGAAAAATAAGTGTAACTCATGCATACAATGTCCAATCTGACCCAAGCTTAATATGTTTGATAAGAGTCCTGGTCTGAACACAAGCCCATGCCCATATTCAGTTATAGTCATAGTGCCACCTGCTGGCAACAGGAAGTCACATGTTTAATACTGTTGTGGATGCCAAGCAACATTTTAAAAATATCAACAAGTGTTAAATAGGGTAGCAACATGCTAGAAACATGTTAGCAACATTTAGCTAAGTGCTAAAGCATACTCTTAATGCAATGAAACAGGAAGTTACTGTAACTCAGGCATGCAATGTCCAATCAGCCCCAAACTTAATATGTTTGATAAGAGTCCTGGCCTGAATACATTTACATGCCAGTATTTAGTTATAGTCATAGCGCCACCAGCTGGCAACAGCAAATTACTTGTTTTACACTAACTTAAGCATGCAATGTACAATTTGCACCAAACTTGACATGTTTGCCAATAGTCCTGGCCTGAAGACATCTAAAAGCCAATATTTCGTAATAGCGCCACCTGTTGGCAGCAGGATATGTCATGACTTACACTCAAGCATGCCATGTTCAAGCTTCACCAAACTTCATATGTTTCATAAAAGCACTGGCCTGAACACATCTGCATGCCAATAGCGCCACCAGCTGGCAGCAGGAAGATTGGCACATATCAATGACTTTGACATATTCCTCCTACATTTACTGTGTTAATAGCATAGTGCCCACCATTCGCCACCGATCGGCGGTGAGCCCGAGTGCGAGGGCCCTACCATCGCTGCTTGCAGCTTTAATTAGGGCCCGAGCACTACAGTGCGAGGACCCTATTGGAATTGCTCCGTTTATTATTATTCTTCTTCTTCTCCAAAATGAAAAGTCTTTTTGAGGGCCTAAACATGCCCGAAAACTCACGAAACTTTGCACACGCATCAGACCTGGCGAAAATTTACATCTGATATGGTTTTCAAAAGTGGGTGTGGCAAAATGGCTCGATAGCGCCACCTATAAAATTTCAACGGAGTGCGCCTCGAGCTACGTTTCACTTACATGTGCGAAACTCGGTACACATATGTAACACACCAATACCTACAAAAAAGTCTCCTGGTGCAACATCCGAAACCCAACAGGAAGTCCGTTATATTGAATTTCCTGTACGATTTTTGTGCAGTTTTTGCCATTTTCAGGCCTCGTACTTTAACGAACTCCTCCTACAGTTTTTATCCGATCATCTTCAAATTTGCTGAGTGTCATCATAAGGCCTTTGCGATGTTAAATTGCGAAGCTTTAGAGTTTTCGTCGATGGGCGTGTCCGTGGCAGCCTGACAAACTTTGATGTTTCGCCATGAAAAAGGAAGTTGCTATAACTCAGGCATACGATGTCCGATCTGCCTCAAACTTCACATGTTTGATGACAGTCTGGTCCTGAACACATGTCAGTGCCCAAATTCAGTTATAGTCATAGCGCCACCTGCTGACAACAGGAAATGACATGTTTAACACTGTTACGGACTCTTAGCAACATATTGAAAAGCGTTAACAAGTCGTAAATAGGCTAGCAACATGCTACAAACATGCTAAAACATGCTAACAACATTTAGCTAAGAGCTAAAGCATGCTATTAATAAAAATACAAAAGGAAATTGCTGTAACTCATGTATATACTGTTGAATCTGACCCAAACTTAATATTCAACATGCTACAAAAATAATAAAGCATGGTAGCAACACTTAGCTAATATGCTAAAGCATGCTAATAATACAATAAAACAGGAAGTTACTCTAACTCAGGCATACCATGTCCAATCAGCCCCAAACTTAACACGTTTGATAAGAATCCTGGCCTAAACACACGCCCATGCCTGTATTCAGTTATAGTCATAGCGCCACCAGCTGGTAACAGGAAGCCATATGTTTAATACTGTTGTGGATGACTAGCAACATTTAAAAAAAATCAACAACTGTTAAAAAGGGTAGAAACATGCTAGAAACATGCTATAACATGTTAGCAACATTTAGCTAAGTGCTAAAGCATGCTCTTAATGCAATGAAACAGGAAGTTACTGTAACTCAGGCTTGCAATGTCCAATCAGCCCCAAACTTCACATGTTTGATAACAGTCGTGACCTGAAGATGTCTACATGCCAATATTCAGTTATAGTTATAGCGCCACCTACTGTCAACAGGAAGTGACATGTTTAACACTGTGACACACTATTAGCAACACACTAAAAAAGCCATTGAGTGCTAAACTAGTTTAAAACGTACTCAAACATGCTAGCAACACTTACTTAGTGCTAAAGCATGTTGTTAAAGACATAAAACAGGAAGTTACTGTAACTCAGGCATGCAATGTCCAATCAGCCCCAAACTTCACATGTTTGATAAGACTCTTGGCCTGAAGATATATACATGCCCATATTTAGTTATAGTCACAGCGCCACCTGCTGACAACAGGAAGTGATGTTTAATGGTGTTACGGACTCCTAGCAACATATTAAAAAGCTTTAGCGAGTTTTAAATAGGCTAGCATCATGCTAGAATCATGTTAAAACATGCTAGCAACACTTAGCTAAGAGCTAAAGCATGATATTAATACAAAGAAAAATAAGTGTAACTCATGCATACAATGTCCAATCTGACGCAAGCTTAATATGTTTGATAAGAGTGCTGGTCTGAACACAAGCCAATGCCCATATTCAGTTATAGTCATAGTGCCACCTGCTGGCAACAGGAAGTCACATGTTTAATACTGTTGTGGATGCCAAGCAACATTTTAAAAATATCAACAAGTGTTAAGTAGGGTAGCAACATGCTAGAAACATGTTAGCAACATTTAGCTAAGTGCTAAAGCATACTCTTAATGCAATGAAACAGGAAGTTACTGTAACTCAGGCATGCAATGACCAATCAGCCCCAAACTTAATATGTCTGATAAGAGTCCTGGCCTGAATACATTTACATGCCAGTATTTAGTTATAGTCATAGCGCCACCAGCTGGCAACAGCAAATTACTTGTTTTACACTAACATAAGCATGCAATGTACAATTTGCACCAAACTTGACATGTTTGCCAATAGTCCTGGCCTGAAGACATCTAAAAGCCAATATTTCGTAATAGCGCCACCTGTTGGCAGCAGGATATGTCATGACTTACACTCAAGCATGCCATGTTCAAGCTTCACCAAACTTCATATGTTTCATGAAAGCACTGGCCTGAACACATCTGCATGCCAATATTCAGTTATAGGCATAGCGCCACCAGCTGGCAGCAGGAGGATTGGCACATATCAATGACTTTGACATATTCCTCCTACATTTACTGTGTTAATAGCATAGTGCCCACCATTCGCCACCGATTGGCGGTGAGCCCGAGTGCGAGGGCCCTACCATCGCTGCTTGCAGCTTTAATTATTATTATTATTCTTCTTCTCCGGAATGAATCGCATTTTTGAGGGCCTAAACATACCCGAAAACTCATGAAACTTTGCACACACATCAAACCTGGCGAAAATGGATGTCTGATATGGGTTTCAGAGATGGGTGTGGCAAAACGGCTCGATAGCGCCACCTTTACACGTTCCGCGGTGTGCGCTTTCAGCTATGATTCACGTACATGCATGAAAATCGGTACACACATGTAACTCACCAATACCTACAAAAAAGCCTCCTGGGACAAAATCCGAAACCCAACAGGAAGTCGGTTATTATTAATTTTCTTAGCAAAATTTGTGTCATTTTTGCCATTTTCAGGCGTCGTACTTGAACGAACTCCTCCTAGAGATTTACTCCGATCAACAGCAAATTTGGTGAGTCTAATCTAAAGCCCTTTGTGACGTTAAATTGTGAAGATCTAGAGTTTTCATCGGAGGGCGTGTCCGTGGCGGCCTCACAATTTTCGATGTTTCGCCATGAAAAAGGAAGTTGCTATAACTTAGGCATAAAATGTCCGATCTGTCCCAAACTTCACATGTGTGATAACACTCCTGACCTGATGACATCTACATATCCATATTCAGTTATAGTCATAGCGCCACCTGCTGGCAACAGGAAGTGTCATGCTGTACTCCACAACCAACTCCTCCTAGAGATTTATACAGATCAACACCAAAATCGGTCAGTCTAATACAAAGGCCTTAGTGATGTTAAATTGTGAAGATCTTGAGTTTTCGTTGAAGGGCGTGTCCGTGGCGGCCTGACAAATTTCGAGGTCTCGCCATGGATATAAAACTTGTTATAACTCAGCCATAAAATGTCCGATTTGCCTCAAACTTCACATATTCGATAAGAGTCCTGGCCTGAACACATCTGAAGGCCAATAATCTATTATAATCACAGCGCCACCTGTTGGCAACAGGAAATGACTTGTATCAAACTCCTCCTAGAGATTTAATGATATCGACATTATATTTGGTCAGTCTGATCTAGAGGCCTTAGAGATGTTAAATTGCGAAGATCTTGAGTTTTCGTTAAAGGGCGTGTCCGTGGCTGCGTGACAAAGTTTGATGTTTCGCCATGGACATAGAAGTTATTATAACTCAGCCATAAAATGTCCGATCTGCCTCAAACTTCACAGGTTTGGTAAGAGTCCTGGCCTGAAGACACCTAAAGGCCAATATTCAGATATTATCATAGCGCCACCTGTTGGTAGCAGGATATATCATATCTTTCACTAACTCAAACATACCAAGGTCAATCTGCACCAAACTTCATATGTTTGATGAAAGTGGTAGCCTAAACACATCTACATGCCAATAATCAGTTATAGGCATAGCGCCACCAGCTGGCGGCAGTAAATTTGGCACATTTAAGTGACTTTGACATATTTCTCCTATTTTTACTGTATTAAAAGCATACTACCCACCATTTGCTGTGTTCCTAAAGCCACCGGTCAGCGGTGAGCCCGTGTGCGAGGGCCCGTTCATCGCTGCTTGCAGCTTTAATTATTATTATTATTCTTCTCCAAAATGAATCGCATTTTAGAGGACCTAAACATGCCCGAAAACTCACAAAACTTTGCACACACATCAAACCTGGCGAAAATTTACGTCTGATATGGGTTTCAGAAGTGGGCGTGGCAAAATGGCTCGACAGCGCCACCTTTAGATTTTCAGCGGTGTGCGCTTTCAGCTGTGATTCACGTACATGCACGGAAATCGGTACACACATGTAACACACCAATACCTACAAAAAAGCCTCTTGGAGCAAAATCCGGAACCCAACAGGAAGTCTGTTAATATTAATATTCTCAACAAAATTTGTGTCATTTTTGCCATTTTCAGGCGTCGTACTTGAACGAACTCCTCCTAGAGATTTATTCGGATCAACGGCAAATTTGCCGAGTCTAGTATAAAGCCCTTTGTGACGTTATATTGTGAAGATCTAGAGTTTTCATCAGAGGGCGTGTCCATGGCGGCCTCGCAAATTTCGACGTTTCGCCATGAAAAAGGAAGTTGCTATAACTCAGGCATACAAAGTCCGATCTGTCCCAAACTTTACATGTGTGATAACACTCCTGACCTGATGACATCTACATGCCCATATTCAGTTTTACTCATAGCGCCACCTGCTGGCAACAGGAAGTGTCATGCTGTCCTCTGCAACAAACTCGTCCAAGAGATTTAATCAGATCAACACCAAAATCGGTCAGTCTAATAAAAAGGCTTTAGTGATGTTAAATTGCGAAGATCTTGAGTTTTCGTTGAAGGGCGTGTCCGTGGCGGCCTGACAAATTTCGAGGTCTCGCCATGGATATAAAACTTGTTATAACTCAGCCATAAAATGTCCGATTTGCCTCAAACTTCACATGTTCGATAAGAGTCCTGGCCTGAACCAATCTGAAGGCAAATATTCTATTATAATCACAGCGCCACCTGTTGGCAACAGGAAATGACTTGTAGCAAACTCCTACTAGAGATTTAATGATATCAACATTATATTTGGACAGTCTGATCTAGAGGCCTTAGAAATGTTAAATTGCGAAGATCTTGAGTTTTCGTCAAAGGGCGTGTCCTTGGTGGCCTGACAAAGTTTGATGTTTCGCCATGAACATAGAAGTTGTTATAACTCAGCCATAAAATGTCCGATCTGCCTCAAACTTCACATGTTTGGTAAAAGTCCTGGCCTGAAGACATCTAAAGGCCAATATTCAGATATTATCATAGCGCCACCTATTGGCAGTAGGATATATCATATCTTTCACTAACTCAAACATACCAAGGTCAATCTGCACCAAACTTCATATGTTTGATGAAAGTGCTGGCCTGAACACATCTACATGCCAATAATCAGTTATAGGCATAGCGCCACCAGCTGGCAGCAGGAAGTTTGGCACATTTAAGTGACTTCGATCTATTTTTCCTACATTTACTGTATTAAAAGCATACTGCCCACCGTTTGCTGTTTTCCTAAAGCCACCGGTCGGCGGTGAGCCCGGGTGCGAGGGCCCGTTCATCGCTGCTTGCAGCTTTAATTAGGGCCCGAGCACCGATGGTGTGAGGACCCTATTGAATCTGCTCCGTTTATTATTATTATTATTATTCTTATCCGGAATGAATCGCATTTTTGAGGGCCTAAACATACCCGAAAACTCACAAAACTTTGCACACACATCAGACCTGGCGAAAATGGACGTCTGATATGGGTTGCAGAAGTGGGTGTGGCAAAATGGCTCAATAGCGCCACCTTTACACGTTCCGCGGTGTGCGCATTCAGCTGTGATTATCGTACATGCACAAAAATCGGTAAACACATGTAACACACCAATACCTACAAAAAAGCCTCTTGAGATAAAATCCGAAACCCAACAGGAAGTCGGTTATTATTAATTTTCTCAGCAAAATTTGTGTCATTTTTGCCATTTTCAAGTGTCATACTTGAACGAACTCCTCCTAGAGAATTATTCCGATCAACAGCAAATTTGGTGAGTCTAATCTAAAGCCCTTTGCGACGTTAAATTGTGAAGATCTAGAGTTTTCATTGGAGGGCGTGTCCGTGACGGCCTCGCAAATTTCGATGTTTCGCCATGAAAAAGGAAGTTGCTATAACTTAGGCATGAAATGTCTGATCTGTCCCAAACTTCACATGTGTGATAACACTCCTGACCTGAAGATATCTACATGCCCATATTCAGTTATAGTCATAGCGCCACCTGCAGGCAACAGGAAGTGTCATGCTGTACTCTACAACAAACTCCTCCTAGAGATTTATACAGATCAACACCAAAATCGGTCAGTCTAATATAAAGGCCTTAGTGATGTTAAATTGTGAAGATCTTGAGTTTTCGGTAAAGGGCGTGTCCGTGGCGGCCTGACAAATTTCGAGGTCTCGCCATGGATATAAAACTTGTTATAACTCAGCCATAAAATGTCCGATTTGCCTCAATCTTCACATATTCGACAAGAGTCCTGGCCTGAACACATCTGAAGGCCAATATTCTATTATAATCACAGCGCCACCTGTTGGCAACAGGAAATGACTTGTAGCAAACTCCTCCTAGAGATTTAATGATATCAACATTATATTTGGTCAGTCTGATCTTGAGGCCTTAGAGATGTTAAATTGCGAAGATCTTGAGTTTTCGTTAAAGGGCGTGTCTGTGGCGGCGTGACAAAGTTTGATGTTTCGCCATGGACATAGAAGTTGTTATAACTCAGCCATAAAATGTCCGATCTGCCTCAAATTTCACAGGTTTGGTAAGAGTCCTGGCCTGAAGACACCTAAAGGCCAATATTCAGATATTATCATAGCGCCACCTGTTGACAGCAGGATATATCATATCTTTCACTAACTCAAACATACCAAGGTCAATCTGCACCAAACCTCATATGTTTGATGAAAGTGGTGGCCTGAACACATCTACATGCCAATAATCATTTATAGGCATAGCGCCACCAGCTGGCAGCAGGAAATTTGGCACATTTAAGTGACTTTGACATATTTCTCCTATTTTTACTGTATTAAAAGCATACTACCCACCATTTGCTGTGTTCCTAAAGCCACCGGTCGGCGGTGAGCCCGTGTGCGAGGGCCCGTTCATCGCTGCTTGCAGCTTTAATTATTATTATTATTATTATTCTCCAAAATGAATCGCATTTTTGAGGGCTTAGACATACCCGAAAACTCATGAAACTTCGCACACACATCAGACCTGGCGAAAATTTACGTCTGATATGGGTTGCAGAAGTGGGTGTGGCAAAACGGCTCGATAGCGCCACCTTTACACGTTCCGCGGTGTGCGCTTTCAGTTGTGATTCACGTACATGCACGAAAATCGGTACACACATGTAGCTCACCAATACCTACAAAAAAGCCTCTTGGAGCAAAATTTGACACCCAACAGGAAGTCGGTTATTTTTAATTTTCTTAGCAAAATTTGTGTAATTTTTGCCATTTTCAGGCGTCATACTTGAACGAACTCCTCCTAGAGATTTATTCGGATCAACGGCAAATTTGGTGAGTCTAATCTAAAGCCCTTTGTGACGTTAAATTGCGAAGATCTAGAGTTTTCATCGGAGGGCGTGTCCGTGGCGGCCTGGCAAATTTTGATGCTTCGCCATGAAAAAGGAAGTTGCTATAACTCAGGCATAAAATGCCCGATCTGCCCCAAACTTCACATGTGTGATAACACTCCTGACCTGATGACATCTACATGCCCATATTCAGTTTTACTCATAGCGCCACCTGCTGGCACCAGGAAGTGTCATGCTGTACTCTGCAACAAACTCCTCCAAAAGATTTAATCAGATCAACACCAAAATCGGTCAGTCTAATAAAAAGGCTTTAGCGATGTTAAATTGCGAAGATCTTGAGTTTTCGTTGAAGGGTGTGTCCGTGGCGGCCTGGCAAATTTCGTGGTCTCGCCATGGATATAAAACTTGTTATAACTCAGCCATAAAATGTCCAATTTGCCTCAAACTTCACATGTTCGATAAGAGTCCTGGCCTGAACCAATCTGAAGGCCTATATTCTATTATAATCACAGCGCCACCTGTTGGCAATAGGAAATGACTTGTACCAAACTCCTCCTAGAGATTTAATGATATCAACATTATATTTGGTCAGTCTGATCTCGAGGCCTTAGAGATGTTAAATTGTGAAGATCTTGAGTTTTCGTTAAAGGGCGTGTCCATGGCGCCCTGACAAAGTTTGATGTTTCGCCATGGACATAAAAGTTGTTATAACTCAGCCATAAAATGTCCGATCTGCCTCAAACTTCACATGTTTGGTAAAAGTCCTGGCCTGAAGACATCTAAAGGCCAATATACAGATATTATTATAGCGCCACCTATTGGCAGCAGGATATATCATATCTTGCACTAACTCACACATACCAAGGTCAATCTGCACCAAACTTCATATGTTTGATCAAAGTGCTGGCCTGAACACATCTACATGTCAATAATCAGTTATAGGCATAGCGCCACCAGCTGGCAGCAGGAAGTTTGGCACATTTAAGTGACTTTGATCTATTTATCCTACATTTACTGTATTAAAAGCATACTGCCCACCGTTTGCTGTGTTCCTAAAGCCACCGGTCGGCGGTGAGCCCGGGTGCGAGGGCCCGTTCATCGCTGCTTGCAGCTTTAATTATTATTATTATTATTATTTCATCAATGTTTTGGGTCATTTCGGGGCCCTTAACATACACGAAAACTCTTGAAACTTTGCACACACATTGGAACCTGCGGCCATCAGGGCCGGACAAACTGTGACATGGGGGGGTCACCTGGGGGGGGGCGTGGCACAGCGTTAAAAATTGTGACTTTTGAGGGACTCTGGAGCACACACCGGTTGACCTACAGTTATCAAAATTCATACACATATAGAACTCATCGGGCCGAACAACTGTCATGCTCAAAGTCAGTGCTTCGCCCAACAGGAAGTCAGCTATTCAGGGATGTCTCAAAAGCGCATGCAATGGCATTTGAAATACTCCTCCGAAGTTTTTCCACTGATGGCCACCAAACTTGCTCAGCATGACCTCAAGACATTGGGGACGCAAAATTGCCAGGGGATTTTTGATATCTCGAACGGTTTGGCCGTGGCGGGGCGACAAAGTTATGGCGAGAAATGAGAAACAGGAAGTGTCTAATAACTTTAACACACTTTGTCTGATTTTGACCAAACTTCAGCAGTTTGTTCATCGTATGAAGCCAATCACAGAGATGTGACTATTATGAGTCAAAGTTATAGCGCCACCAACTGGCAGCAGAAAGCGCAACGTTTTCTAAATGCTTTTAAATCAGCCTCTTAATTTTAGTCAATTTGCTTCAAACTTCATCCCAATAATGTCGAAACACGGCCGATGAGATTCCGTGAAGGGCATTATCGATAACTTTTATCATGTTGCCATGGCAACGTGTCAAACTTTAACTTTAGTTTTTTGTGTTTTCGAGCCACTTAAAATACTTAGAATTTCATGAAACTCAACACACACATCTGTATTAATGATATTTAGACACTGATAAAAGCCCATAAATGGGCGTGGAGGAGGCACTCTATAGCGCCACCTTTTGACAAAAGTTGGGGGTTTAGTTTTGCCTACAGTCACCAAACTTGGTACATATATTGGTCTCATCAAGCCGGACAACTTTCTAATTAACACTTATTAGCTATAATAAACAGGAAGTTGGCTATTTTAATTTGAATGTGGATTTTTGGAAAAATCAGGCTGTAAATAAAATCATACTAAACAAAGCAGAAACAAGAAGTTCACACCAAACTTTGTCAACATGATAAGAATATACTCAAAATGCTAAATTGTGAGCAGATTTGGGATATCTTGAATGGTGTTGATGTGGTGATTTTTTAAAGTCACAGTAAAAAAAAGTAGCATTCATTTTCATATATCTTTAAAGTGCCTAATACCAACTCTTCAAAACTTTGTATATATGAAGTAAAAATCATTCCCAGAAAATACGCTTGGTATCAAAATTTTATCATGATCAGAGGCCCCCAAAACATTAAAAGTATCCAGAAGTGAAAGAGAGAGAAATGAGAACTGTAATACAAGGGACGAACACCAGAGGTCCTCGTATGATAAGGAATATTTTTACCTCTAAAGCTATTCTGGTCATTCTCATCAATGTACAACAAAGAAACGAATGCATAGATTAATTTGCAGTTGTTATGTACTGTACTTTCAGAATACTTTTAAATAATTTTAAAATAAACACTAAAAAGCATTATTTATTTTTTTTATGAAAAATTATGAAATGTTTTGTTTGTCTCTCACTGATTTGGTAACACTTTCTATGAAGCCCCTATTATAAGGGTATTTCTAAGGCATTATAGTGAACGCATAATGCATTATAAAAAAATAAAAAAAAAACATATAATATAATATATTATATCATCCAATGAATATTCATAACAACAATTATCATACATTATAATACTTAAATATTAGAGGTTATAACTTTTAAGATTATGATTATTTATAACACACAATAGACACCATATTAAACCTACTTCATTTGTAATGGACTATATCATATTAGATTTATTTTTTACATTATATTATATTCTATTGACTATAAGCAACTAACTCTCACCAACTAACACTCCTTAAAGTGTAGACTTAGTTTAATGTTAGGCTAAGTAGAAGGTTCATGTTCTTGCAAAGTTACTTATAATCAGTTTCTCTTTTGGGGAACTGTCAAAATACAGTGTTAGCATATATTCAGCACACTACTAATAATAATTACTGCTAGCTGACATGCAGTTGCAGAGTTACTTATAAAAAGCTGTCTAACGGGTACCATCAAAGTAATTAAACTGATCATATTACACATTTATCTGATCTGATACCTGATCTTATGCCTATTTGACAATTATTATTATTATTATTACTTATAAGTGATCTTTGTATGCTTTAAGAAAAGTGACATCAGTAAGATGGCAAAATATGAGAATTATACATTATAACTATGAGGAGGTAATCATACTCATAAAAGGGTAACACTTTCTATGAAGCCTGTATTTTTAATACATTATAAGGGTATTCTTAAGGCGTTATAATAAATTTATAATGCATTATAAAAACCTAATAATATGTTGTATCATCTTATGAGTATTCATAAGAACAGTTTTAATGTATTATAATGTTTTACTTATTTGTGGTTATAGCTTTTAAGAGTATGATTACCTCCTCCATAGTTATAACGTATTATAAGTCTCACATCTTGCCATGTTTCTCATGTCACTTTACTTAAAGCATACAAAGACCACTTATAAATAATAATAATAATAATATTTCTCAAAGAGCCATAAGATCAGGTATTAGATCAGATAAATGTGTTTGTATTTGTATTATCAGTTTGATTATTTGGATGGTATCCTTTAGACAGCTTTTGATAAGTAACTCTGCAACTGCATGTCAGCTAACAGTAATTATTATTAGTAGTATGCAAAATATATGATAACACTGTATTTTGATGGTTCCCCAAATGGCAAACTGATTATAAGTAACTTTGCAAGTACATGAACCTTCTACCTAGCCTAACCTTAACCTAAGTCTACTACTACTCTAAGGAGTGTTAGTTGACATGTAGTTGAAAAGTTGCTTATAGTCAGTAGAATAAGGGGACCATATATTAATAAAACATAATATAAATGAAAAAATAAATGTAATATGATATAGTCCATTATAAATTAGATAGATTAAATGGCATCCATTGTGTGTTATAAATAATCATAATCTTAATAGTTATAACCTCAAATACTCAAGTATTATAATGTATTATAATTGTTGTTACGAGTATTAATGAGATGATATAACATATTATAAGTTGTATTATAATGCATTATGCATTCATTATAATGCCTTAGAAATACCCTCATAATGTATTATGAATAGGGGCTTCATAGAAAGTGTTACCCATAAAAGCTATAATAAAAAAGTAAAAATTCTAATACATTAAAACTGTTCTTATGAATACTCATGAGATGATACAACATATTATAAGGTTTTTTATAATGCATTATGCATTCATTACAATGGCTTAAGAATACCCTTATAATGTATTATAAATACATGAACCCACAAATATTTTTAACAAATATAAATAAATGTACTAATGTACCTTTTAATAATATATTGAATACTTTTTTTTAGCTTAATATTAATTAACTTTAATAAATGCTATTTAACTATTGTTCATGTTAACTAATATAGTTAATGTTGACAAATTAAACTGGATGGCAAAATTTTAAATATTGTGTGTATGTGTCTGTGTGTTGATTTTAATTAACCCTTTCAATTCTGTAAACTTTAAATCGGCCCTGGCAGAAGGGTTACTGTGAATGCATGTGCCAACTGGGCACCGTTTTCCTGATGCTATCGGGATGGTGACTGCGCAGATGGCGAGGGCCCGGTCATCGCTGCTTGCAGCTTTAATTATTTATTTATTTTTTTATTATTTTTTTTTTCAACCTTCCGGGCACTTTTGGGGGCCTTAACATACTCAAAAACTCTTGAAAATTTGCACACACGTTGGAATCTGCCGTCGTCCGGACGCCACAGAGGCTGGGACCCGGGCGTGGTTCAGGGCCTCTACAGCGCCCCCTGGAACACAGTTTGAAAACTTGATGTACTGCGCACACATACTTGCACGTATTCATATGAAACTCGGTACACATATAGATCTCACTGAGCCAAACAACTTTTGTACTCTATGTCATAGGCTCCACCTGACAGGAAGTGAGATATATAGGGCTGTTTAAAAAGCGCATGCTCTGGAATTTAACGTACTTCTCCCAGGAATTCCATGGGATTGTCACCAAACTCGGTCAGCATGATCTCAAGACATTGGGGACGCTAAATTGCGAGGAGATTTTTGATATCTCGAACGGTTTGGCCGTGGCAAGGCGACAAAGTTATGGCGAGAAATGAGAAACAGGAAGTGTCTAATAACTGTTGACCACATTGCCTGATTCTGATGAAACTTCACCAGTTTGTTCGTCGTATGATGCCGATTCCATAAATGTGACTATTATAAGTCAAAGTTATAGCGCCACCAACTGGCAGCAGTAAGCGTGTCATTTTCAAAATGCTTTGAAATCAGCCTCTTAATTTTACTTGATTTTCTTTAAACTTCATCAAAATCATGTCAAAACACGGCCGATAAGAATATGTAAAGGGGTCGATGATAAATCAAATGCTGTTGCCATGGCAACGTGTCAAACTTTAAAATTAGATTCCTGTCTTTTCGAGGCAGATAACATGCTAAGAATTTCATGAAACTCAACACACACATCAATATTAATGATAGTTAGACACTGGCAAAAGGTCATAAATGGGCGTGGAGCAGGCACTCTATAGCGCCATCTTTTGACAAAAGTTGGGGGGTTAGTTTTTCCTACAGTCACCAAACTCTGTACATATATTGTTCTCATCAATCTGGACAACTTTCTAAATTAAACTCATTAGCTAAGACCAACAGGAAGCCGGATATTTCCATTTGAATGTGTTTTTTTGGAAAAATCAGGCTGTAAACAAATTCACACTTCTTCTAAGAACAACCAGCTATTCACACCAAACTTTTTTAACATGAAGAGAAGATTCTGAAGATGTTAAATTGCGAGCGGATATTGGATATCTTGAACGGTGTTGACGTGGTGATTTTTTAAAGATGTAGTAAAAAACATAACCGTCATTTTTTTTATATCTTTAAAGTGCAGCATCCAAACTCTTTAAAACTTTTTTCACACAGAGATCTTATCATTCTGAGCAAGTGGTGTAAATATCAATTTTATACAAGCTTCTATGAATTAAAGAAAATTAAAAAAAGAAATTAGAAACCTGCTGTCACTCTGCCTGTGCCTGTCTGTGTTCAGTCACCATTGAGTCACTGAAGAGTGACTGAAGGGGGGAGGGGTGTAAGGGAGAGAGACCAGTGGAACATGCTGTTTTGCTTAAGACCATCTTTGAGGAAGATGCACATTGCTGTAGCGTAATCGACATAAATATGTCTGATATTTTGAGAAAATATAAAGGGTCATTAAATCTTTCATTGTTTGTATTTTGCAGTTGTTGTTTTTTATTTATTTTTACTGAACTGTACCATGAACTTGTCCTATTCAGTCACATAGCAAAAGATTAAGAAAAATACAACTTTTAAGCATGAGTGATTTATCTTCATTGTAGACAATATTTTCATAGTGTTATTTATTGAATATAAAATTATAATAATTAAAAATTTCAAGACAAACTTTGACAACAAAACAAACTTTGCTGTTATCTGTTCAAAACATCCGAAAACCATCATTTGAAGATCAGTTATATATATATCGCCCCATTAAAACACTCAACTTGATTTTTAAAGATATTTTGAAAGAATTAAGCGTTTATAGAGCACTTTATTGTGTATTGCTGTACACCCACATGAACTGTGTTCATGTTTATGTTAATTCATAGTACATAAACTAAAAGATACTAATTTACCTTTAAACAATATATGAATACTTTTTTTTAGCTTAATATTAATTAACATTAATAAATGCTATTTAATTATTGTTCATGTTAACTAATATAGTTAATGTTAACAAATGAAACTGGATGGCAACATTTTATATATTGTGTGTATGTATCTCTGTGTTGATTTTCAAGTGTAACCCTTTCAATTCAGTAAACTTAAAATCCAAACAAGCAGAGGGTTACTGTGAATGCATTTGCCAACTGTGCACCGTTTTCCTAATTGATTCTTAGTTATGTAGCGCTTAAGAGTGATGTCTTATAACAGGAGTCACCAGCAAAGCAATATCCACATACAAATTGTACAGATAGGTAACGATTTAAGCAGAAGTGGTGAATGTAATGCAAGCAATAATAACATTTTGTTATCATCATGAATTACATGTTCTTATCATCATCATCAGAATATAGGGAAAATGTTCACATTTTGTTCACAGTTGGCATTATCTGAAGTCCTTGCAGGGGATTAGGTTTATAGCAAACTTCTCCTAGACATTTAATGAAATCAACATTATATTTGGTCAGTCTGATCTAGAGGCCTTAGAGATGTTAAATTGTGAAGATCTTGAGTTTCAGTGGCGGCCTGACAAAGTTTGATGTTTCGCCATGGACATAGGTGTAATAACTCAGCCATAAAATGTCTGATCTGCCTCAAACTTCAGAGGTTTGGTAAGAGTCCTGGCCTGAAGACACCTAAAGGCCAATATTCAGATATTATCATAGCGCCACCTGTTGACACCAGGATATATCATATCTTTCACTAACTCAAACATACCAAGGTCAATCTGCACCAAACTTCATATGTTTGATAATAGTGCTGGCCTGAACACATCTACATGCCATTTATAGGCATAGCTCCACCAGCTGCCAATGGGAAGTTTGGCACATTTAAATGACTTATGACATATTTCTCATATATTTACTGTATTAAAAGCATACTGCCCACCGTTTGCTGTTTTCCTAAAGCCACCGGTCGACGGTGAGCCCGGGTGCGAGGGCCCGTTCATCGCTGCTCGCAGCTTTAATTTTTTTTTTTTTTTTTTTTTGTTAACCTTCCGGGCACTTAAGGGGGTCTTAACATACTCAAAAACTCTTGAAAATTTGCACAGACGTCGGAATCTGCGGCCATCAGGACGCCACAGAGGCTGGTACCGGGGCGTGGCAAGGGGACTCTACAGCGCCCCCTGGAATTTTGAGGGCCATATAGCACACATACTTGAACGTACACATATGAAACTCGGTACACATATAGAACTCATTGAGCTGAACAACTTTTGTACTCTATGTCATTTTCTCCACGCAACAGGAAGTGAGATATTTAGGGCTGTGTAAAAAGCGCATGCTCTGGAATTTAACGTACTCCTCCCAGGGTTTCGATAGGATTGTCACCAAACTCGGTCAGCATGATCTCAAGACATTGGGGACGCTAAATTGCGAGGGGATTTTTGATATCTCGAACGGTTTGGCCGTGGCAAGGCGACAAAGTTATGGCGAGAAATGAGAAACAGGAAGTGTCTAATAACTGTTGCACACATTGCCTGATTCTGATGAAACTTCACCAGATTGTTCGTTGTATGATGCCGATTCCATAAATGTGACTATTATGAGTCAAAGTTATAGCGCCACCAACTGGCAGCAGGAAGCGTGTTATTTTCAAAATGCTTTGAAATCAGCCTCTTAATTTTACTTGATTTTCTTTAAACTTCATCAAAATCATGTCAAAACACGGCTGATAAGAATATGTAAAGGGGTCGATGATAAATCAAATGCTGTTGCCATGGCAACGTCTCAAACTTTAAAATTAGATTCCTGTCTTTTCGAGGCAGATAACATGCTAAGAATTTCATGAAACTCAACACACACGTCAATATTAATGATAGTTAGACACTGGCAAAAGGTCATAAATGGGCGTGGAGCAGGGACTCTATAGCGCCATCTTTTGACAAAAGTTGGGGGGTTAGTTTTTCCTACAGTCACCAAACTCTGTACATATATTGTTCTCATCAATCTGGACAACTTTCTAAATTAAACTCATTAGCTAAGACCAACAGGAAGCCGGCTATTTCCATTTGAATGTGTTTTTTTTGGAAAAATCAGGCTGTAAACAAATTCACACTTCTTCTAAGAACAACCAGCTATTCACACCAAACTTTTTTAACATGAAGAGAAGATTCTGAAGATGTTAAATTGCGAGCGGATTTTGGATATCTTGAATGGTGTTGACGTGGTAATTTTTTAAAGATGTAGTAAAAAACATAACCGTCATTTTATTTATATCTTTAAAGTGCAGCATCCAAACTCTTTACAACTTTTTTCACACAGAGATCTAATCATTCTGAGCAAGTGGTGTTAATATAAATTTTCTACAAGCTTCAATGAATTAATGAAAATTAAAAAACAAAATCAGAAACCTGCTGTCACTCTGGGTGAATGTCTCTACTGTATGTATGTGCGTTCAGTCAGGCTGAGAGAAGCTCATTATTGCAGGGGGGAGGGGTGAGAGGCAGAGAGGGTGACAGAGTAGAGAGCCATGCTACAGACCATCTTTGAGTTAGAAATGCACATATATGTACTTTAATTACATAAATATGTCTGATCTTTGAGTGTCTGATATTTTGAGAAAATATAAAGGGTCATTAAGTCTTTCATTGTTTGTATTTTGCAGTTGTTGTTTTTTATTTATTTTTTACTGAACTATACCATGAACTTGTCCTATTCAGTCACATAGCAAAAGATTAAGAAAAATACAACTTTTAAGCATGAGTGATTTATCTTCATTGTAGACAATATTTTCATAGTGTTATTTATTAAATATAAAATTATAATAATTAAAAATTTCAAGACAAACTTTGACAACAAAAACTTTGCTGTTATCTGTTCAAAACATCTGAAAACCATCATTTTAAGATCAGTTATATATATATCGCCCCATTAAAATACTCAACTTGATTTTTAAAGATATTTTGAAAGAATGAAGCGTTTATAGAGCACTTTATTGTGTATTGCTGTACACCCACATTAACTGTGTTCATGTTAATTCACAGTACATAAACTATATATAAATACTTTTTTTAGCTTAATATTAATTAACATTAATAAATGCTATTTATTTATTGGTCATGTTAACTAATATAGTTAATGTTAACAAATGAAACTGGATGGCAACATTTTATATTTTGTGTGTATGTGTCTGTGTGTTGATTTTAAAGTCTAACCCTTTCAATTCTGTAAACTTAAAATCCAAACTAGCAGAGGGTTACTGTGAATGCATGTGCCAACTGGGCACCGTCTTCCTTATTGATTCTTAGTTATGTAGTGCTTAAGAGTGATGTCTTATAACAGGAGTCACCAGCAAAGCAATATCCACACAAAAATTGTACAGATAGGTAACAATGACATTTAAGCAGAAGTGGTGGATGTAAAGGAAGCAATAATAACATTTTGTTATCATCATGAATTACATGTTCTTATCATCATCATCAGAATATTGGGAAAATGTTCCCTATATTGTGAACGGCTTTGGGATATCTTGAACGGTGTTGATGTGGTGATTTATGAAAGTAACAATAAAAAAGATGAAGAGATATTTTCATTTATCTTTAAATTGCATTATTCTAACTCATCAAAACTTTTTACATATAAAGAACAAGAAATCCTTAGGATATACGTGTAGTTTCAAAATGTTATCATGCTCAGAGGCCCCAAAAACATTAAAAGTGTCATTTAAATTTGTCAAATTAAAGCTCTAATACCAGGGATGAACACTAGAGGTCCTCATAAGATAAGGAATCGTTTGACCTCTAATGCTATTTAGCTCATTGTCAGTGTATAAGAATGACAATAATCCATAGAATCAGTTGATATAGACTGTACTGTCAGTGTACTTTTACATAATTATTTTGTATAGGTGCTTAAAGAGCATTACAATCTTTTTTTTATCTTTTAAGGGAAAATTATATGATTTAAATACATATATATACACTCTCACTGGTAGAACAAACAATCTTATAAGTATGACACTATAATGCTCAGTTCACTTAATTAGAATGAGAAACAAATACAAAAAGGCCAAACAAAAAATCAACTAAGTTAATATGTATTTATTTTTAATATATTTGTTTATAATTATTTCACAGATGCTTATAGATTATTAAAATAATATTTAAAAATGCTTGTAGACCATAAAACATGGTAACTATTTAAAATAGGGTCTCTTTTGTTAACAATGGCTAATGAACTAACAAACACGAACAAACAACGAACAATATATTTGTACTCGATTTTCTTCAAACTTCATCAGAATAATGTAAAAGCCCAGATGCATCAAATGCTGTTGCCATGGCAAATAAATAAAAATAAAAAATACATTAAAATATTTGTTTCCTGTGATATTTAAGGCAGATAGCGTGCTTAAAATTTCATTTTCCATTTTCAATTTTCAATGATTTATTATATATTTAAAGTGCAGCATCCTAACTCTTTGAAACTTTTTTCATAAAAAATAACTATTCATTCTGATCAAACATAGTTCATTTCATAATTATACAAAACTCCACGAATGAAAGAAAAAAAAAACATATCTGATCTCACTCTGCTTTGCAGGAGGAGAGACAGTAAGGGTTAGTCCAAAGGGTTACTGTGAATGCATGTGCCAACTGGGCACCGTTTTCCTGATGCTATCGGGATGGCGACTGCACAGACGGCGAGGGCCCGGTCATCGCTGCTTGCAGCTTTAATTATTATTATTCTTCTTCTCCGGAATGAATCGCATTTTTGAGGGCCTAAACATACCCGAAAACTCATGAAACTTTGCACACACATCAAACCTGGCGAAAATGGACATCTGATATGGGTTGCAGAAGTGGGTGTGGCAAAATGGCTCAATAGCGCCACCTTTACACGTTCCGCGGTGTGCGCATTCAGCTGTGATTCACGTACATGCACGCAAATCGGTACACACATGTAACTCACCAATACCTACAAAAAAGCCTCCTGGGAAAAAATCCGAAACCCAACAGGAAGTCGGTTATTATTAATTTTCTTAGCAAAATTTGTGTCATTTTTGCCATTTTCAGGCGTCATACTTGAACGAACTCCTCCTAGAGATTTATTCGGATCAACACCAAATTTGGTGAGTCTATTCTAAAGCCCTTTGTGACGTTAAATTGCGAAGATCTAGAGTTTTCATCAGAGGGCGTGTCCGTGGCGGCCTCGCAAATTTCGATGTTTCGCAATGAAAAAGGAAGCTGCTATAACTCAGGCATAAAATGCCCGATCTGCCCCAAACTTCACATGTGTGATAACACTCCTGACCTGAAGACATTTACATGCCCATATTCAGTTTTACTCATAGCGCCACCTGCAGGCACCAGGAAGTGTCATGCTGTACTCTGCAACAAATTCCTCCTGGAGATTTAATCAGATCAACACCAAAATCGGTCAGTCTAATAAAAAGGCTTTAGCGATGTTAAATTGCGAAGATCTTGAGTTTTCGTTGAAGGGCGTGTCCGTGGCGGCCTGGCAAATTTCGTGGTCTCGCCATGGATATAAATCTTGTTATAACTCAGCCATAAAATGTCCGATTTGCCTCAAACTTCACATGTTCGATAAGAGTCCTGGCCTGAACCAATCTGAAGGCCTATATTCTATTATAATCACAGCGCCACCTGTTGGCAACAGGAAATGACTTGTACCAAACTCCTCCTAGAGATTTAATGATATCAACATTATATTTGGTCAGTCTGATCTCGAGGCCTTAGAGATGTTAAATTGTGAAGATCTTGAGTTTTCGTTAAAGGGCGTGTCCGTGGCGGCCTGACAAAGTTTGATGTTTCGCCATGGACATAAAAGTTGTTATAACTCAGCCATAAAATGTCCGATCTGCCTCAAACTTCACATGTTTGGTAAGAGTCCTGGCCTGAAGACATCTAAAGGCCAATATAAAGATATTATTATAGTGCCACCTATTGGCAGCAGGATATATCATATCTTGCACTAACTCACACATACCAAGGTCAATCTGCACCAAACTTAATATGTTTGATGAAAGTGCTGGCGTGAACACATCTACATGCCAATAATCAGTTATAGGCATAGCGCCACCAGCTGGCAGCAGGAAGTTTGGCATATTTAAGTGACTTTGATCTATTTTTCCTACATTTACTGTATTAAAAGCATACTGCCCACCGTTTGCTGTGTTCCTAAAGCCACCGGTCGGCGGTGAGCCCGTGTGCGAGGGCCCGTTCATCGCTGCTTGCAGCTTTAATTATTAGGGCCCGAGCACCGATGGTGTGAGGACCCTATTGGATCTGCTTCGTTTATTATTATTATTATTAGGGCCCGAGCACTACAGTGCGAGGACCCTATTGGAATTGCTCCGTTTATTATTATTCTTCTTCTTCTTCTTCTTCTCCAAAGTGAAAAGTCTTTTTGAGGGCCTAAACATGCCCGAAAACTCACGAAACTTTGCACACGCATCAGACCTGGCGAAAATTTACATCTGATATGGTTTTCAAAAGTGGGTGTGGCAAAATGGCTCGATAGCGCCACCTATAAAATTTCAACGGAGTGCCCCTCGAGCTACGTTTTACGTACATGTACGAAACTCGGTACACATATGTAACACACCAATACCTACAAAAAAGTCTCCTGGTGCAACATCCGAAACCCAACAGGAAGTCAGTTATATTGAATTTCCTGTACGATTTTTGTGCAGTTTTTGCCATTTTCAGGCCTCATACTTTAACGAACTCCTCCTGCAGTTTTTATCCGATCATCTTCAAATTTGCTGAGTGTCATCATAAGGCCTTTGCGATGTTAAATTGCGAAGCTTTAGAGTTTTCGTCGAAGGGCGTGTCCGTGGCGGCCGGACAAACTTTGATGTTTCGCCATGAAAAAGGAAGTTGCTATAACTCAGGCATACGATGTCCGATCTGCCTCAAACTTCACATGTTTGATGACAGTCCGGTCCTGAACACACGTCAGTGCCCATATTCAGTTATAGTCATAGCGCCACCTGCTGACAACAGGAAATGACATGTTTAACACTGTTACGGACTCCTAGAAACATATTGAAAAGCGTTAACAAGTCTTAAATAGGCTAGCAACATGCTACAAAGATGCTAAGACGTGCTAGCAACACTTAGCTAAGAGCTAAAGCATTCTATTAATACAAATACAAAAAGAAATTGCTGTAACTCATGTATATAATGTTGAATCTGACCCAAACTTAATATTCAACATGCTACAAAAATAATAAAGCATGCTAGCAACACTTAGCTAATATGCTAAAGCATGCTAATAATACAATGAAACAGGAAGTTACTCTAACTCAGGCATACAATGTCCAATCAGCCCCAAACTTAACATGTTTGATAAGAATCCTGGCCTAAAAACACGCCAATGCCCGTATTCAGTTATAGTCATAGCGCCACCAGCTGGTAACAGGAAGCCACATGTTTAATACTGTTGTGGATGCCTAGCAACATTTTAAAAAAATTCAACAACTGTTAAACAGGGTAGCAACATGCTAGAAACATGCTATAACATGTTAGCAACATTTAGCTAAGTGCTAAAGCATACTCTTAATGCAATGAAACAGGAAGTTACTCTAACTCAGGCATGCAATGTCCAATCAGCCCCAAACGTCACATGTTTGATAACAGTCCTGGCCTGAAGATATCTACATGCCAATATTCAGTTATAGTTATAGCGCCACCTACTGTCAACAGGAAGTGACATGTTTAACACTGTGACACACTATTAGCAACACACTAAAAAAGCCATTGAGTGCTATACTAGTTTAAAACGTACTCAAACATGCTAGCAACACTAACTTAGTGCTAAAGCATGTTGTTAAAGACATAAAACAGGAAGTTACTGTAACTCAGACATGCAATGTCCAATCAGCCCCAAACTTCACATGTTTGATAACAGTCCTGGCCTGAAGATATATACATGCCCATATTCAGTTATAGTCACAGCGCCACCTGCTGACAACAGGAAGTGACGTTTAATGGTGTTACGGACTCCTAGCAACATAATAAAAAGCGTCAGCAAGTTTTAAATAGGCTAGCATCATGCTAGAATCATGTTAAAACATGCTAGCAACACTTAGCTGAGAGCTAAAGCATGATATTAATACAAAGAAAAATAAGTGTAACTCATGCATACAATGTCCAATCTGACCCAAGCTTAATATGTTTGATAAGAGTCCTGGTCTGAACACAAGCCCATGCCCATATTCAGTTATAGTGATAGTGCCACCTGCTGGCAACAGGAAGTCACATGTTTAATACTGTTGTGGATGCCAAGCTACATTTTAAAAATATCAACAAGTGTTAAATAGGGTAGCAACATGCTAGAAACATGTTAGCAACATTTAGCTAAGTGCTAAAGCATACTCTTAATGCAATGAAACAGGAAGTTACTGAAACTCAGGCATGCAATGTCCAATCAGCCCCAAACTTAATATGTTTGATAAGAGTCTTGGCCTGAATACATTTACATGCCAATATTCAGTTTTAGTCATAGCGCCACCAGCTGGCAACAGCAAATTACTTGTTTTACACTAACTTAAGCATGCAATGTACAATTTGCACCAAACTTGACATGTTTGCCAATAGTCCTGGCCTGAAGACATCTAAAAGCCAATATTTTGTAATAGCGCCACCTGTTGGCAGAAGGATATGTCATGACTTACACTCAAGCATGCCATGTTCAAGCTTCACCAAACTTCATATGTTTGATAAAAGCACTGGCATGAACACATCTGCATGCCAATATTCAGTTATAGGCATAGCGCCACCAGCTGGCAGAAGGAAGATTGGCACATATCAATGACTTTGACATATTCCTCCTACATTTTCTGTGTTAATAGCATAGTGCCCACCATTCGCCACCGATCGGCGGTGAGCCCGAGTGCGAGGGCCCTACCATCGCTGCTTGCAGCTTTAATTATTATTATTATTATTATTATTCTCCAAAATGAATCGCATTTTTGAGGGCTTAGACATACCCGAAAACTCATGAAACTTCGCACACACATCAGACCTGGCGAAAATTTACGTCTGATATGGGTTTCAGAAGTGGGTGTGGCAAAATGGCTCGACAGCGCCACCTTTACACGTTCCGCGGTGTGCGCTTTCAGTTGTGATTCACGTACATGCACGTAAATCGGTACACACATGTAACACACCAATACCTACAAAAAAGCCTCTTGGAGCAAAATCCGGAACCCAACAGAAAGTCGGTTAATATTAATATTCTCAACAAAATTTGTGTCATTTTTGCCATTTTCAGGCGTCGTACTTGAACGAACTCCTCCTAGAGGTTTATTCGGATCAACACCAAATTTTCAGAGTCTAGTCTAAAGCCCTTTGTGACGTTAAATTGTGAAGATCTAGAGTTTTTATCGGAGGGCGTGTCCATGGCGGCCTCTCAAATTTCGATGTTTCGCCATGAAAAAGGAAGTTGCTATAACTCAGGCATACAATGTCCGATCCGTCCCAAACTTCACATGTGTGATAACAATCCTGACCTGATGACATCTACATGCCCATATTCAGTTATAGTCATAGCGCCACCTCCAGGCAACAGGAAGTGTCATGCTGTACTCTGCAACAAACTCCTCCAAGATATTTTATCAGATCAACACCAAAATCGGTCAGTCTAATAAAAAGGCTTTAGCGATATTAAATTGCGAAGATCTTGAGTTTTCGTTGAAGGGCGTGTCCGTGGCGGCCTGCCAAATTTCGAGGTCTCGCCATGGATAATACACTTGTTATAACTCAGCCATAAAATGTCCGATTTGCCTCAAACTTCACATGTTCGATAAGAGTCCTGGCCTGAACCAATCTGAAGGCCAATATTCTATTATAATCACAGCGCCACCTGTTGGCAACAGGAAATGACTTGTATCAAACTCCTCCTAGAGATTTAATGATATCAACATTATATTTGGTCAGTCTGATCTAGAGGCCTTAAAGATGTTAAATTGCGAAGATCTTGAGTTTTCGTTAAAGGGCATGTCTGTGGCTGCATGACAAAGTTTGATGTTTCGCCATGGACATAGAAGTTGTTATAACTCAGCCATAAAATGTCCGATCTGCCTCAAACTTCACAGGTTTGGTGAGAGTCCTGGCCTGAAGACACCTAAAGACCAATATTCAGATATTATCATAGCGCCACCTGTTGGCAGCAGGATATATCATATCTTTCACTAACTCAAACATACCAAGGTCAATCTGCACCAAACTTCATATGTTTGATGAAAGTGTTGGCCTGAACACATCTACATGTCAATAATCAGTTATAGGCATAGCGCCACCAGCTGGCAGCAGGAAATTTGGCACATTTAAGTGACTTTGACATATTTCTCCTATTTTTACTGTATTAAAAGCATACTACCCACCATTTGCTGTGTTCCTAAAGCCACCGGTCGGCGGTGAGCCCGTGTGCGAGGGCCCGTTCATCGCTGCTTGCAGCTTTAATTATTATTATTATTATTATTATTTATTTTTTTTTTTCAATGTTTTGGGGGATTTCGGGGGCCTTAACATACACGAAAACTCTTGAAACTTTGCACACACATTGGAACCTGCGGCCATCAGGGCCGGACAGACTTTGACATGGGGGGGTCACCTGGGGGGGGCATGGCACAGCGTTAAAAATTGCGACTTTTGAAGGGCTCTGGAGCGCACAACGGTTGATCTACAGTCACCAAAATTCATACACATATAGACCTCATCGGGCCGAACAAATTTCACACTCATAGTCCGTGCTTCGCCAAACAGGAAGTCGGCTATTCAGGGATGTCTAAAAAGTGTATGCAATGGAATTTGAAATACTCCTACTAGGCTTTTCCACCGATGGCCACCAAACTCGGTCAGCATGATCTCAAGACATTGGGGACGCAAAATTGCCAGGGGATTTTTGATATCTCGAACGGTTTGACCGTGACGGGGCGACAAATTTATGGCGAGAAATGAGAAACAGGAAGTGCCTAATAACTTTGACATACTTTGTCTGATTTTGACCAAACTTCAGCAGTTTGTTCATCGTCTGATGCCGATCACAGAGATGTGACTATTATGAGTCAAAGTTATAGCGCCACCAACTGGCAGCAGAAAGCGTGACGTTTTTGAAACGCTTTAAACTCAGCCTCTTAATTTTACTCAATTTGCTTCAAACTTCATCACAATAATGTCAAAACACGACCGATAAGAATCTGTGAAGGGCGTTATCCATAACTTTTATCATGTTGCCATGGCAACGTGTCAAACTTTAACTTTAGTTTTTTGTGTTTTTGAGCCACTTAAAATGCTTAGAATTTCATGAAACTCAACACACACATCTGTATTAATGACAGTTAAACACTGATAAAAGCCCATAAATGGGCGTGGAGCAGGCGCTCCATAGCGCCACCTTTTGACAAAAGTTGGGGGGTTACTTTGTCCTACAGTCACCAAACTCGGTACATATATTGGACTCATCAAGCCGGACAACTTTCTAATTTACACCCATTAGCTACGACCAACAGGAAGTCAGCTATTTTTATTTAAATATGGATTTTTGGAAAAATCAAGCTGTGGAATTTGAAATACTCCTCCTAGACCTTTCCACCGATGGCCACCAAACTCGGTCAGCATGATCTCAAGATATTGGGAATGCAAAATTGCCAGGGGATTTTTGCTATCTCGAACGGTTTGGCCGTGGCAGGGCGACAAATTATGGCGAGAAATGAGAAACAGGAAATGTCTAATAATTTTGACACACTTTAGCTGATTTTGACCAAACTTAAGCAGTTTGTTCGTCGTATGATACCGATCACAGAGATGTGACTATTATGAGTCAAAGTTATAGCGCCACCAACTGGCAGCAGGAAGTGTGTTGCTTGCAAAACACTTTTAAATCAACCTCTTTATTTTACTCAATTTGCTTCAAACTTCATCAGAATAATATCAAAACACGGCCGATGAGAATCTGTGAAGGGGTCCTTGATACATCAAATGCTGTTGCCATGGCAACATGTCAAACTTTAACATTTGTTTCCTGTGTTTTTAAATATAGCTGTGAATAAATTCATATCACTCATAGCAGAATCAGACAGTTCACAGCAAACTTTGTCAACATGATGCCAAGATACTGAAGATGTTAAATTGTGAACGGCTTTGGGACATCTTGAACGGTGTTGATGTGGTGATTTATGAAAGTAACAATAAAAAAGATGAAGAGTTATTTTCATATATCTTTAAATTGCATTATTCTTACTCATCAAAACTTTTTACATATAAACAACAAGAAATTCTTAGGAAATACGTGTAGTTTCAAAATGTTATCATGCTCAGAGGCCCCAAAAACATTAAAAGTGTCACATAAATTTGTCAGATTAAAGCTCTAATACCAGGGATGAACACTAGAGGTCCTCATAAGATAAGGAATCGTTTGACCTCTAATGCTATTTAGCTCATTCTCAGTGTATAAGAATGAAAATAATCCATAGAATCAGTTGATATAGACTGTACTGTCAGTGTACTTTTACATAATTATTTTGTATAGGTGCTTAAAGAGCATTAAAATCTTTTTTTAATCTTTTAAGGAAAAATTATATGATTTATATACATATATACAATCTCACTGATAGAATAAAAAATCTTATAAGTATGACACTATACTGCTCAGTTCACTTAATTAGAATGAGAAACAAATACATCAACTAAGTTAATATGTATTTATTTTTAATATATTTGTTTATAATTATTTCACAGATGCTTATAGATCATTAAAATAATATAAAAAAATTGATGTAGATCATAAAACATGGTAACTATTTAAAATAGGGTCTCTTTTGGTAACATTGGTTAATGAACTAACACACGAACGAACAACGAACAATATTTTTGTACTCGATTTTCTTCAAACTTCATCAGAATGATGTAAAAACACGGCCGATAAGAGTCTGTAAAGGCGTCCCTAATGCATCAAATGCTGTTGCCATGGCAAATAAATAAAAATACAAAATACATTCAAATATTTGTTTCCTGTGTTTTTGAGGCAGATAGCGTGCCTAGAATTTCATTTTCCATTTTCAATTTTCAATGATTTATTATATATTTAAAGTGCAGCATCCTAACTCTTTGAAACTTTTTTCATACAAATAACTATTCATTCTGATTAAACACAGTTCATTTCATAATTATACAAAACTCCACGAATGAAAGAAAATTAAAAAACAAATCTGATCTCACTCTGCTCTGCACTCTATGTGTGTGTTTGTGTGGTAAGTGGCTGAGTGTAAGGAGGTGGGATGGGTGGTAAGAGAAAGAGTCAGACAGGAGGAGAGACAGTTAGGGTTAGTCCAAAGGGTTATTGTGAATGCATGTGCCAACTGGGCACCGTTTTCCTGATGCTATCGGGATGGCGACTGCCAGACGGCGAGGGCCCGGTCAACGCTGCTTGCAGCTTTAATTAGGGCCCGAGCACCGATGGTGTGAGGACCCTATTGGATCTGCTTCGTTTATTATTATTATTATTATTATTATTATTCTTCTCCAAAATGAATCGCATTTTTGAGGGCTTAGACATACCCGAAAACTCATGAAACTTCGCACACACATCAGACCTGGCGAAAATTTACGTCTGATATGGGTTGCAGAAGTGGGTGTGGCAAAATGGCTCGACAGCGCCACCTTTACACGTTCCGCGGTGTGCGCATTCAGCTGTGATTCACGTACATGCACTAAAATCGGTACACACATGTAACACACCAATACCTACAAAAAAGCCTCTTGGGACAAAATCCGAAACCCAACAGGAAGTCGGTTATTATTAATTTTCTCAGCAAAAATTGTGTCATTTTTGCTATTTTCAGGTGTCGTACTTGAACGAACTCCTCCTAGAGATTTATTCCGATCAACAGCAAATTTGGTGAGTCTAATCTAAAGCCCTTTGTGACGTTAAATTGCGAAGATCTAGAGTTTTCATTGGAGGGCGTGTCCGTGGCGGCCTCGCAAATTTCGATGTTTCGCCATGAAAAAGGAAGTTGCTATAACTTAGCCATAAAATGTCCGATCTGTCCCAAACTCCACATGTGTGATAACACTCCTGACCTGAAGACATCTACATGCCCATATTCAGTTATAGTCATAGCGCCACCTGCAGGCAACAGGAAGTGTCATGCTGTACTCTTCAACCAACTCCTCCTAGAGATTTATACAGATCAATACCAAAATCGGTCAGTCTAATATAAAGGCCTTAGCGATGTTAAATTGTGAAGATCTTGAGTTTTCGGTAAAGGGCGTGTCCGTGGCAGCCTGACAAATTTCGAGGTCTCGCCATGGATATAAAACTTGTTATAACTCAGCCATAAAATGTCCGATTTGCCTCAAACTTCACATATTCGATAAGAGTCCTGGCCTGAACACATCTGAAGGCCAATATTCTATTATAATCACAGCGCCACCTGTTGGCAACAGGAAATGACTTGTATCAAACTCCTCCTAGAGATTTAATGATATCAACATTAAATTTGGTCAGTCTGATCTAGAGGTCTTAGAGATGTTAAATTGCGAAGATCTTGAGTTTTCGTTAAAGGGCGTGTCTGTGGCTGCGTGACAAAGTTTGATGTTTCGCCATGGACATAGAAGTTGTTATAACTAAGCCATAAAATGTCCGATCTGCCTCAAACTTCACAGGTTTGGTAAGAGTCCTGGCCTGAAGACACCTAAAGGCCAATATTCAGATATTATCATAGCGCCACCTGTTGGCAGCAGGATATATCATATCTTTCACTAACTCAAACATACCAAGGTCAATCTGCACCAAACTTCATATGTTTGATAAAAGTGCTGGCCTGAACACATCTACATGCCAATAATCAGTTATAGGCATAGCGCCACCAGCTGGCAGCAGGGAATTTGGCACATTTAAGTGACTTTGACATATTTCTCGTATTTTTACTGTATTAAAAGCATACTACCCACCATTTGCTGTGTTCCTAAAGCCACCGGTCGGCGGTGAGCCCGTGTGCGAGGGCCCGTTCATCGCTGCTTGCAGCTTTAATTATTATTATTATTATTATTATTATTCTCCAAAATGAATCGCATTTTTGAGGGCTTAGACATACCCGAAAACTCATGAAACTTTGCACACACATCAGACCTGGCGAAAATTTACGTCTGATATGGGTTTCAGAAGTGGGTGTGGCAAAATGGCTCGACAGCGCCACCTTTACACGTTCCGCGGTGTGCGCTTTCAGCTGTGATTCACGTACATGCACGGAAATCGGTACACACATGTAACACACCAATACCTACAAAAAAGCCTCTAGGAGCAAAATCCGGAACCCAACAGGAAGTCGGTTAATATTAATATTCTCAACAAAATTTGTGTCATTTTTGCCTTTTTCAGGTGTCGTACTTGAACGAACTCCTCCTACAGATTTATTCGGATCAACACCAAATTTGCAGAGTCTAGTCTAAAGCCCTTTGTGACGTTAAATTGTGAAGATCTAGAGTTTTCATCGGAGGGCGTGTCCGTGGCGGCCTCGCAAATTTCGATGTTTCGCCATGAAAAAGGAAGTTGCTATAACTCAGGCATACAATGTCCTATCTGTCCCAAACTTCACATGTGTGATAACACTCCTGACCTGAAGACATCTACATGCCCATATTCAGTTATAGTCATAGCGCCACCTGCAGGCAACAGGAAGTGTCATGCTGTACTCTACAACCAACTCCTCCTAGAGATTTATTCAGATCAACACCAAAATCGGTCAGTCTAATATAAAGGCCGTAGCGATGTAAAATTGTGAAGATCTTGAGTTTTCGGTAAAGGGCGTGTCCGTGGCGGCCTGACAAATTTCGAGGTCTCGCCATGGATATAAAACTTGTTATAACTCAGCCATAAAATGTCCGATTTGCCTCAAACTTCACATATTAGATAAGAGTCCTGGCCTGAACACATCTGAAGGCCAATATTCTATTATAATCACAGCGCCACCTGTTGGCAACAGGAAATGACTTGTATCAAACTCCTCCTAGAGATTTAATGATATCAACATTATATTTGGTCAGTCTGATCTAGAGGCCTTAGAGATGTTAAATTGCGAAGATCTTGAGTTTTCGTTAAAGGGCGTGTCTGTGGCGGCGTGACAAAGTTTGATGTTTCGCCATGGACATAGAAGTTGTTATAACTCAGCCATAAAATGTCCGATCTGCCTCAAACTTCACAGGTTTGGTAAGAGTCCTGGCCTGAAGACACCTAAAGGCCAATATTCAGATATTATCATAGCGCCACCTGTTGGCAGCAAGATATATCATGTCTTTCACTAACTCAAACATACCAAGGTCAATCTGCACCAAACTTCATATGTTTGATGAAAGTGGTGGCCTGAACACATCTACATGCCAATAATCAGTTATAGGCATAGCGCCACCAGCTGGCAGCAGGAAATTTGGCACATTTAAGTGACTTTGACATATTTCTCCTATTTTTACTGTATTAAAAGCATACTACCCACCATTTGCTGTGTTCCTAAAGCCACCGGTCGGCGGTGAGCCCGTGTGCGAGGGCCCGTTCATCGCTGCTTGCAGCTTTAATTAGGGCCCGAGCACCGATGGTGTGAGGACCCTATTGGATCTGCTTCGTTTATTATTATTAGGGCCCGAGCACTACAGTGCGAGGACCCTATTGGAATTGCTCCGTTTATTATTATTCTTCTTCTTCTTCTTCTTCTCCAAAGTGAAAAGTCTTTTTGAGGGCCTAAACATGCCCGAAAACTCACGAAACTTTACACACGCATCAGACCTGGCGAAAATTTACATCTGATATGGTTTTCAAAAGTGGGTGTGGCAAAATGGCTCGATAGCGCCACCTATAAAATTTCAACGGAGTGCCCCTTGAGCTACGTTTCATGTACATGTACGAAACTCGGTACACATATGTAACACACCAATACCTACAAAAAAGTCTCCTGGTGCAACATCCGAAACCCAACAGGAAGTCCGTTATATTGAATTTCCTGTACGATTTTTGTGCAGTTTTTGCCATTTTCAGGCCTCATACTTTAACGAACTCCTCCTACAGTTTTTATCCGATCATCTTCAAATTTGCTGAGTGTCATCATAAGGCCTTTGCGATGTTAAATTGCGAAGCTTTAGAGTTTTCGTCGAAGGGCGTGTCCGTGGCGGCCGGACAAACTTTGATGTTTCGCCATGAAAAAGGAAGTTGCTATAACTCAGGCATACGATGTCCGATCTGCCTCAAACTTCACATGTTTGATGACAGTCCGGTCCTGAACACACGTCAGTGCCCATATTCAGTTATAGTCATAGCGCCACCTGCTGACAACAGGAAATGACATGTTTAACACTGTTACGGACTCCTAGAAACATATTGAAAAGCGTTAACAAGTCTTAAATAGGCTAGCAACATGCTACAAACATGCTAAAACATGCTAGCAACACTTAGCTAAGAGCTAAAGCATGCTATTAATACAAATACAAAAGGAAATTGCTGTAACTCATGTATATAATGTTGAATCTGACCCAAACTTAATATTCAACATGCTACAAAAATAATAAAGCATGCTAGCAACACTTAGCTAATATGCTAAAGCATGCTAATAATACAATGAAACAGGAAGTTACTCTAACTCAGGCATACAATGTCCAATCAGCCCCAAACTTAACATGTTTGATAAGAATCTTGGCCTAAACACACGCCAATGCCCGTATTCAGTTATAGTCATAGCGCCACCAGCTGGTAACAGGAAGCCACATGTTTAATACTGTTGTGGATGCCTAGCAACATTTTTAAAAAATTCAACAACTGTTAAACAGGGTAGCAACATGCTAGAAACATGCTATAACATGTTAGCAACATTTAGCTAAGTGCTAAAGCATACTCTTAATGCAATAAAATAGGAAGTTACTCTAACTCAGGCATGCAATGTCCAATCAGCCCCAAACTTCACATGTTTGATAACAGTCCTGGCCTGAAGATATCTACATGCCAATATTCAGTTATAGTTATAGCGCCACCTACTGTCAACAGGAAGTGACATGTTTAACACTGTGACACACTATTAGCAACACACTAAAAAAGCCATTTAGTGCTAAACTAGTTTAAAACTTACTCAAACATGCTAGCAACACTTACTTAGTGCTAAAGCATGTTGTTAAAGACATAAAACAGGAAGTTGCTGTAACTCAGACATGCAATGTCCAATCAGCCCCAAACTTCACGTTTGATAAGACTCCTGGCCTGAAGATATATACATGCAGTTATAGTCACAGCGCCACCTGCTGACAACAGGAAGTGACGTTTAATGGTGTTACGGACTCCTAGCAACATAATAAAAAGCGTCAGCAAGTTTTAAATAGGTTAGCATCATGCTAGAATCATGTTAAAACATGCTAGCAACACTTAGCTGAGAGTTAAAGCATGATATTAATACAAAGAAAAATAAGTGTAACTCATGCATACAATGTCCAATCTGACCCAAGCTTAATATGTTTGATAAGAGTCCTGGTCTGAACACAAGCCCATGCCCATATTCAGTTATAGTGATAGTGCTACCTGCTGGCAACAGGAAGTCACATGTTTAATACTGTTGTGGATGCCAAGCAACATTTTAAAAATATCAACAATTGTTAAATAGGGTAGCAACATGCTAGAAACATGCTATAACATGTTAGCAACATTTAGCTAAGTGCTAAAGCATGCTCTTAATGCAATGAAACAGGAAGTTACTGTAACTCAGGCATGCAATGTCCAATCAGCCCCAAACTTCACATGTTTGATAAGAGTCCTGGCCTGAAGATATATACATGCCCATATTCAGCTATAGTCATAGCGCCACCAGCTGGTAATAGGAAGCCACATGTTTAATACTGTTGTGGATGCCTAGCAACATTTTAAAAATATCAACAAGTGTTAAAATAGGGTAGCAACATGTTAGAAACATGTTAGCAACATTTAGCTACGTGCTAAAGCATACTCTTAATGCAATGAAACAGGAAGTTACTGTAACTCAGGCATGCAATGTCCAATCAGCCCCAAACTTCACATGTTTGATAACAGTCCTGGCCTGAAGATATCTACATGCCAATATTCAGTTATAGTTATAGCGCCACCTACTGTCAACAGGAAGTGACATGTTTAACACTGTGACACATTATTAGCAACACACTAAAAAAGCCATTGAGTGCTAAACTAGTTTAAAACGTACTCAAACATGCTAGCAACACTTACTTAGTGCTAAAGCATGTTGTTAAAGACATAAAACAGGAAGTTACTGTAACTCAGACATGCAATGTCCAATCAGCCCCAAACTTCACGTTTGATAAGACTCCTGGCCTGAAGATATATACATGCAGTTATAGTCACAGCGCCACCTGCTGACAACAGGAAGTGACGTTTAATGGTGTTACGGACTCCTAGCAACATAATAAAAAGCGTCAGCAAGTTTTAAATAGGCTAGCATCATGCTAGAATCATTTTAAAACATGCTAGCAACACTTAGCTGAGAGCTAAAGCATGATATTAATACAAAGAAAAATAAGTGTAACTCATGCATACAATGTCCAATCTGACCCAAGCTTAATATGTTTGATAAGAGTCCTGGTCTGAACACAAGCCCATGCCCATATTCAGTTATAGTGATAGTGCCACCTGCTGGCAACAGGAAGTCACATGTTTAATACTGTTGTGGATGCCAAGCAACATTTTAAAAATATCAACAAGTGTTAAATAGGGTAGCAACATGCTAGAAACATGCTATAACATGTTAGCAACATTTAGCTAAGTGCTAAAGCATGCTCTTAATGCAATGAAACAGGAAGTTACTGTAACTCAGGCATGCAATGTCCAATCAGCCCCAAACTTCACATGTTTGATAAGAGTCCTGGCCTGAAGATATATACATGCCCATATTCAGCTATAGTCATAGTGCCACCTGCTGACAACAGGAAGTCACATGTTTAATACTGTTGTGGATGCCAAGCAACATTTTAAAAATATCAACAAGTGTTAAATAGGGTAGCAACATGCTAGAAACATGTTAGCAACATTTAGCTAAGTGCTAAAGCATACTCTTAATGCATTGAAACAGGAAGTTACTGTAACTCAGGCATGCAATGTCCAATCAGCCCCAAACTTAATATGTTTGATAAGAGTCCTGGCCTGAATACATTTACATGCCAGTATTTAGTTATAGTCATAGCGCCACCAGCTGGCAACAGCAAATTACTTGTTTTACACTAACATAAGCATGCAATGTACAATTTGCACCAAACTTGACATGTTTGCCAATAGTCCTGGGCTGAAGACATCTAAAAGCCAATATTTCGTAATAGCGCCACCTGTTGGCAGCAGGATATGTCATGACTTACACTCAAGCATGCCATGTTCAAGCTTCACCAAACTTCATATGTTTCATGAAAGCACTGGCCTGAACACATCTGCATGCCAATATTCAGTTATAGGCATAGCGCCACCAGCTGGCAGCAGGAAGATTGGCACATATCAATGACTTTGACATATTCCTCCTACATTTACTGTGTTAATAGCATAGTGCCCACCATTCGCCACCGATCGGCGGTGAGCCCGAGTGCGAGGGCCCTACCATCGCTGCTTGCAGCTTTAATTAGGGCCCGAGCACCGATGGTGTGAGGACCCTATTGAATCTGCTCCGTTTATTATTATTATTATTATTATTATTATTATTAGGGCCCGAGCACCGATGGTGTGAGGACCCTATTGGATCTGCTTCGTTTATTATTATTATTATTATTATTCTCCAAAATGAATCGCATTTTTGAGGGCTTAGACATACCCGAAAACTCATGAAACTTCGCACACACATCAGACCTGGCGAAAATTTACGTCTGATATGGGTTGCAGAAGTGGGTGTGGCAAAATGGCTCGATAGCGCCACCTTTACACGTTCCGTGGTGTGCGCTTTCAGTTGTGATTCACGTACATGCACGAAAATCGGTACACACATGTAGCTCACCAATACCTACAAAAAAGCCTCTTGGAGCAAAATTTGACACCTAACAGGAAGTCGGTTATTTTTAATTTTCTTAGCAAAATTTGTGTAATTTTTGCCATTTTCAGGCGTCATACTTGAACGAACTCCTCCTAGAGATTTATTCGGATCAACGGCAAATTTGGTGAGTCTAATCTAAAGCCCTTTGTGACGTTAAATTGCGAAGATCTAGAGTTTTCATCGGAGGGCGTGTCCGTGGCGGCCTGGCAAATTTCGATGCTTCGCCATGAAAAAGGAAGTTGCTATAACTCAGGCATAAAATGCCCGATCTGCCCCAAACTTCACATGTGTGATAACACTCCTGACCTGATGACATCTACATGCCCATATTCAGTTTTACTCATAGCGCCACCTGCTGGCACCAGGAAGTGTCATGCTGTACTCTGCAACAAACTCCTCCTAGAGATTTATACAGATCAACACCAAAATCGGTCAGTCTAATCAAAAGGCTTTAGTGATGTTAAATTGCGAAGATCTTGAGTTTTCGTTGAAGGGCGTGTCCGTGGCGGCCTGACAAATTTCGAGGTCTCGCCATGGATATAAAACTTGTTATAACTCAGCCATAAAATGTCCGATTTGCCTCAAACTTCACATATTAGATAAGAGTCCTGGCCTGAACACATCTGAAGGCCAATATTCTATTATAATCACAGCGCCACCTGTTGGCAACAGGAAATGACTTGTATCAAACTCCTCCTAGAGATTTAATGATATCAACATTATATTTGGTCATTCTGATCTAGAGGCCTTAGAGATGTTAAATTGCGAAGATCTTGAGTTTTCGTTAAAGGGCGTGTCCGTGGCGGCGTGACAAAGTTTGATGTTTCGCCATGGACATAGAAGTTGTTATAACTCAGCCATAAAATGTCCGATCTGCCTCAAACTTCACAGGTTTGGTAAGAGTCCTGGCCTGAAGACACCTAAAGGCCAATATTCAGATATTATCATAGCGCCACCTGTTGGCAGCAGGATATATCATATCTTTCACTAACTCAAACATACCAAGGTCAATCTGCACCAAACTTCATATGTTTGATGAAAGTGGTGGCCTGAACACATCTACATGCCAATAATCAGTTATAGGCATAGCGCCACCAGCTGGCAGCAGGAAATTTGGCACATTTAAGTGATTTTCATTTATTTTTCCTACATTTACTGTATTGAAAGCATACTGCCCACCGTTTGCTGTTTTCCTGAAGCCACCGGTCGGCGGTGAGCCCGGGTGCGAGGGCCCGTTCATCGCTGCTTGCAGCTTTAATTATTATTATTATTATTATTATTCTTCTCCAAAATGAATCGCATTTTTGAGGGCTTAGACATACCTGAAAACTCATGAAACTTTGCACACACATCAAACCTGGCGAAAATTTACGTCTGATATGGGTTTCAGAAGTGGGTGTGGCAAAATGGCTCGACAGCGCCACCTTTAGACGTTCAGCGGTGTGCGCTTTCAGCTGTGATTCACGTACATGCACGGAAATCGGTACACACATGTGACACACCAATACCTACAAAAAAGCCTCTTGGAGCAAAATCCGGAACCCAACAGGAAGTCGGTTAATATTAATATTCTCAACAAAATTTGTGTCATTTTTGCCATTTTCAGGCGTCGTACTTGAACGAACTCCTCCTAGAGATTTATTCGGATCAACGCCAAATTTGCAGAGTCTAGTCTAAAGCCCTTTGTGACGTTAAATTGTGAAGATCTAGAGTTTTCATCGGAGGGCGTGTCCATGGCGGCCTCGCAAATTTCGATGTTTCGCCATGAAAAAGGAAGTTGCTATAACTCAGACATACAATGTCCGATCTGTCCCAAACTTCTCATGTGTGATAACACTCCTGACCTGATTACATCTACATGCCCATATTCAGTTTTACTCATAGCGCCACCTGCTGGCAACAGGAAGTGTCATGCTGTACTCTGCAACAAACTCCTCCAAGAGATTTAATCAGATCAACACCAAAATCGGTCAGTCTAATAAAAAGGCTTTAGTGATGTTAAATTGCGAAGATCTTGAGTTTTCGTTGAAGGGCTTGTCCGTGGCGGCCTGACAAATTTCGAGGTCTCGCCATGGATATAAAACTTGTTTTAACTCAGCCATAAAATGTCCGATTTGCCTCAAACTTCACATGTTCGATAAGAGTCCTGGCCTGAAAACATCTGAAGTCCAATATTGTATTATAATCACAGCGCCACCTGTTGGCAACAGGAAATGACTTGTAGCAAACTCTTCCTAGAGATTTAATGATATCAACATTATATTTGGTCAGTCTGATCTAGAGGCCTTAGAGATGTTAAATTGCGAAGATCTTGAGTTTTCGTTAAAGGGCGTGTCCGCGGCGGCGTGACAAAGTTTGATGTTTCGCCATGGACATAGAAGTTGTTATAACTCAGCCATAAAATGTCCGATCTGCCTCAAACTTCACAGGTTTGGTAAGAGTCCTGGCCTGAAGACACCTAAAGGCCAATATTCAGATATTATCATAGTGCCACCTGTTGGCAGCAGGATATATCATATCTTTCACTAACTCAAACATACCAAGGTCAATCTGCACCAAACTTCATATGTTTGATGAAAGTGCTGGCCTGAACACATCTACATGCCAATAATCAGTTATAGGCATAGCGCCACCAGCTGGCAGCAGGAAATTTGGCACATTTAAGTGACTTTGACATATTTCTCCTATTTTTACTGTATTAAAAGCATACTGCCCACCATTTGCTGTGTTCCTAAAGCCACCGGTCGGCGGTGAGCCCGTGTGCGAGGGCCCGTTCATCGCTGCTTGCAGCTTTAATTATTATTATTATTATTATTATTATTATTCTCCAAAATGAATCGCATTTTAGAGGGCCTAAACATGCCCGAAAACTCACGAAACTTTGCACACACATCAAACCTGGCGAAAATTTACGTCTGATATGGGGTTCAGAAGTGGGTGTGGCAAAATGGCTCGACAGCGCCACCTTTACACGTTCAGCGGTGTGCGCTTTCAGCTGTGATTCACGTACATGCACGAAAATCGGTACACACATGTAACACACCAATACCTACAAAAAAGCCTCTTGGAGCAAAATTTGACACCCAACAGGAAGTCGGTTATTTTTAATTTTCTCAGCAAAATTTGTGTCATTTTTGCCATTTTCAGGCGTCGTACTTGAACGAACTCCTCATAGAGATTGATTCGGATCAACGCCAAATTTGCAGAGTCTAGAAAAAAGCCCTTTGTGACGTTAAATTGCGAAGATCTAGAGTTTTCATCGGAGGGCGTGTCCGTGGCGGCCTGGCAAATTTCGATGCTTCGCCATGAAAAAGGAAGTTGCTATAACTCAGGCATAAAATGGCCGATCTGCCCCAAACTTCACATGTGTGATAACACTCCTGACCTGATGACATCTACATGCCCATATTCAGTTTTACTCATAGCGCCACCTGCTGGCAACAGGAAGTGTCATGCTGTACTCTGCAACAAACTCCTCCAAAAGATTTAATCAGATCAACACCGAAATCGGTCAGTCTAATAAAAAGGCTTTAGCGATGTTAAATTGCGAAGATCTTGAGTTTTCGTTGAAGGGCGTGTCCGTGGCGGCCTGACAGATTTCGAGGTCTCGCCATGGATATAAAACTTGTTATAACTCAGCCATAAAATGTCCGATTTGCCTCAAACTTCACATATTCGATAAGAGTCCTGGCCTGAACCAATCTGAAGGCCTATATTCTATTATAATCACAGCGCCACCTGTTGGCAACAGGAAATGTCTTGTACCAAACTCCTCCTAGAGATTTAATGATATCAACATTATATTTGGTCAGTCTGATCTAGAGGCCTTAGAGATGTTAAATTGTGAAGATCTTGAGTTTTCGTTAAAGGGCGTGTCCATGGCGGCCTGACAAAATTTGATGTTTCGCCATGGACATAAAAGTTGTTATAACTCAGCCATAAAATGTCCGATCTGCCTCAAACTTCACATGTTTGGTAAAAGTCCTGGCCTGAAGACATCTAAAGGCCAATATACAGATATTATTATAGTGCCACCTGTAGGCAGCAGGATATATCATTTCTTGCACTAACTCACACATACCAAGGTCAATCTGCACCAAACTTCATATGTTTGATGAAAGTGGTGGCCTGAACACATCTACATGCCAATAATCAGTTATAGGCATAGCGCCACCAGCTGGAAGCAGGAAGTTTGGCACATTTAAGTGACTTTGATCTATTTTTCCTACATTTACTGTATTAAAAGCATACTGCCCACCGTTTGCTTTGTTCCTAAAGCCACCGGTCGGCGGTGAGCCCGTGTGCGAGGGCCCGTTCATCGCTGCTTGCAGCTTTAATTATTATTATTATTATTCTTCTCCAAAATGAATCGCATTTTTGAGGGCTTAGACATACCCGAAAACTCATGAAACTTCGCACACACATCAGACCTGGCGAAAATTTACGTCTGATATGGGTTGCAGAAGTGGGTGTGGCAAAATGGCTCGATAGCGCCACCTTTACACGTTCCGCGGTGTGCGCTTTCAGTTGTGATTCACGTACATGCACGAAAATCGGTACACACATGTAGCTCACCAATACCTACAAAAAAGCCTCTTGGAGCAAAATTTGACACCCAACAGGAAGTCGGTTATTTTTAATTTTCTTAGCAAAATTTGTGTAATTTTTGCCATTTTCAGGCGTCATACTTGAACGAACTCCTCCTAGAGATTTATTCGGATCAACGGCAAATTTGGTGAGTCTAATCTAAAGCCCTTTGTGACGTTAAATTGCGAAGATCTAGAGTTTTCATCGGAGGGCGTGTCCGTGGCGGCCTGGCAAATTTCGATGCTTCGCCATGAAAAAGGAAGTTGCTATAACTCAGGCATAAAATGCCCGATCTGCCCCAAACTTCACATGTGTGATAACACTCCTGACCTGATGACATCTACATGCCCATATTCAGTTTTCCTCATAGCGCCACCTGCTGGCACCAGGAAGTGTCATGCTGTACTCTGCAACAAACTCCTCCAAAAGATTTAATCAGATCAACACCAAAATCGGTCAGTCTAATAAAAAGGCTTTAGCGATGTTAAATTGCGAAGATCTTGAGTTTTCGTTGAAGGGTGTGTCCGTGGCGGCCTGGCAAATCTCGTGGTCTCGCCATGGATATAAAACTTGTTATAACTCAGCCATAAAATGTCCGATTTGCCTCAAACTTCACATGTTCGATAAGAGTCCTGGCCTGAACCAATCTGAAGGCCTATATTCTATTATAATCACAGCGCCACCTGTTGGCAATAGGAAATGACTTGTACCAAACTCCTCCTAGAGATTTAATGATATCAACATTATATTTGGTCAGTCTGATCTCGAGGCCTTAGAGATGTTAAATTGTGAAGATCTTGAGTTTTCGTTAAAGGGCGTGTCCATGGCGGCCTGACAAAGTTTGATGTTTCGCCATGGACATAAAAGTTGTTATAACTCAGCCATAAAATGTCCGATCTGCCTCAAACTTCACATGTTTGGTAAAAGTCCTGGCCTGAAGACATCTGAAGGCCAATATACAGATATTATTATAGCGCCACCTATTGGCAGCAGGATATATCATATCTTGCACTAACTCACACATACCAAGGTCAATCTGCACCAAACTTCATATGTTTGATCAAAGTGCTGGCCTGAACACATCTACATGTCAATAATCAGTTATAGGCATAGCGCCACCAGCTGGCAGCAGGAAGTTTGGCACATTTAAGTGACTTTGATCTATTTTTCCTACATTTACTGTATTAAAAGCATACTGCCCACCGTTTGCTGTGTTCCTAAAGCCACCGGTCGGCGGTGAGCCCGTGTGCGAGGGCCCGTTCATCGCTGCTTGCAGCTTTAATTAGGGCCCGAGCCCAAAAGGGCGAAGGCCCTATTGTTCTTCTAAGGATTCTTATTTTTTTTTTTTTTTTTTTTTTTTTTGTTAACCTTCCGGGCACTTAAGGGGGTCTTAACATACTCAAAAACTCTTGAAAATTTGCACACATGTCGGAATCTGCGGCCATCAGGACGTCACAGAGGCTGGTACCGGGGCGTGGCAAGGGGACTCTACAGCGCCCCCTGGAATTTTGAGGGCCATATAGCACACATACTTGAACGTACACATATGAAACTCGGTACACATATAGAACTCATTGAGCTGAACAACTTTTGTACTCTATGTCATTTTCTCAATGCAACAGGAAGTGAGATATTTAGGGCTGTATAAAAAGCGCATGCTCTGGAATTTAACGTACTCCTCCCAGGATTTCCATACGATTGTCACCAAACTCGGTCAGCATGATCTCAAGACATTGGGGACGCTAAATTGCGAGGGGATTTTTGATATCTCGAACGGTTTGGCCGTGGCAAGGCGACAAAGTTATGGCGAGAAATGAGAAACAGGAAGTGTCTAATAACTGTTGCACACATTGCCTGATTCTGATGAAACTTCACCAGATTGTTCGTTGTATGATGCCGATTCCATAAATGTGACTATTATGAGTCAAAGTTATAGCGCCACCAACTGGTAGCAGGAAGCGTGTCATTTTCAAAATGCGTTGAAATTAGCCTCTTAATTTTACTTGATTTTCTTCAAACTTCAGCAAAATCATGTCAAAACACGGCCGATAAGAATATGTAAAGGGTACGATGATAAATCAAATGCTGTTGCCATGGCAACGTCTCAAACTTTAAAATAAGATTCCTGTCTTTTCGAGGCAGATAACATGCTTAGAATTTCATGAAACTCAACACACACATCAATATTAATGATAGTTAGACACTGGCAAAAGGTCATAAATGGGCGTGGAGCAGGCACTCTATAGCGCCATCTTTTGACAAAAGTTGGGGGGTTAGTTTTTCCTACAGTCACCAAACTCTGTACATATATTGTTCTCATCAATCTGGACAACTTTCTAAATTAAACTCATTAGCTAAGACCAACAGGAAGCCGGCTATTTTGATTTGAATGTGGATTTTTTGAAAAATCAGGTAGTAAACAAATTCACACTACTTCTAAGAACAACCAGCTGTTCACACCAAACTTTTTTAACATGGAGAGAAGATTCTGAAGATGTTAAATTGCGAGCAGTTTTGGGATATCTTGAACGGTGTTGACGTGGTGATTTTTTAAAGATGTATAACCGTCATTTTCTTTATCTTTAAAGTGCAGCATCTTAACTATTTAAAACTTTTTTCACACAGAGATCTTATCATTCTGAGCAAGTGCTGTAAATATCAATTTAATTCAAGCTTCTACGAATTAAAGAAAATTAAAAAAAGAAATCAGAAACCTGCTGTCACTCTGCCTTGAGTGTCTGTGTTCAGTCACCATTGAGTGACTGAAGAGAGACTGAAGGGGGAGGGGTGAAAGGGAGAGAGGGAGAGAGAGTAGAACATGCTGTCTTGCTAAAGACCATCTTTGAGGAAAAAATGCACATTGATGTTACATAAATATGTTTGATCTTTGAGAGTCTGATATTTTGAGAAAATATAAAGGGTCACTAAGTCTTTCATTGTTTGTATTTTGCAGTTGTTGTTTTTTTATTTATTTTTTACTGAACTGTACCATGAACTTGTCCTATTCAGTCACATAGCAAAAGATTAAGAAAAATGCAGCTTTTTATCATGAGCGATTTATCTTCATTGATAGACATTTATTTTCATAGTGTTATTTATTGAATATAAAATTTAAATTAACAATTTCAAGACAAACTTTGCTGTTATCTGTTCAAAACATCTGAAAATTATACCATTATACCATATATATATCGCCCCATTACAATATTAAACTTGATTTTTAAAGATATTTTGAAAGAAAGAAGCGTTTATAGAGCACTTTGTGTATTGCTGTACACCCACATGAACTGTGTTCATGTTCATGTTAATTCACAGTACATAAACTAATGTTAAAATATGTTATTTTACCATTAAATAATATATGAATACTTTTTTTAGGTTAATATTAATTAACATTAATAAATACTATTTAATTATTGTTCATGTTAACTAATATAGTTAATGTTAACAAATGACACTGGTTGGCAATTTTATATATTGTGCGTATGTGTCTGTGTGTTGATTTTAAAGTCTAACCCTTTCAATTCAGTAAACTTTAAATCCAAACTGGCTGAGGGTTACTGTGAATGCATGTGCCAACTGGGCACCGTTTTCCTAATTGATTCTTTCTTAGTTATGTAGCGCTTAAAAGTGATGTCTTATAACAGGAGTTACCTGCAAAGCAATATCCACACACAAATTGAATAGATAGGTAACGATGACATTTAAGCAGAAGTGGTGGACGTAAAGCAAGCAATAATAACATTTTGTTATCATCATGAATTACATGTTCTTATCATCATCCTCAGAATATTGGGAAAATGTTCCCTATATTGTGAACGGCTTTGGGATATCTTGAACGGTGTTGATGTGGTGATTTATGAAAGTAACAATAAAAAAGATGAAGTTATTTTCATATATCTTTAAATTGCATTATTCTAACTCATCAAAACTTTTTACATATAAAGAACAAGAAATTCTTAGGAAATACGTGTAGTTTCAAAATGTTATCATGCTCAGAGGCCCCAAAAACATTAAAAGTGTCATATAAATTTTTCAGATTAAAGCTCTAATACCAGAGATGAACACTAGAGGTCCTCATAAGATAAGGAATCGTTTGACCTCTAATGCTATTTAGCTCATTGTCAGTGTATAAGAATGACAATAATCCATAGAATCAGTTGATATATACTGTACTGTCAGTGTAATTTTACATAATTATTTTGTATAGGTGCTTAAAGAGCATTAAAATCTTTTTTTTATCTTTTAAGGAAAAATTATATGATTTAAATACATATATACAATCTCACTGATAGAACAAAATATTTTATAAGGATGACACTATACTGCTCAGTTCACTTAATTAGAATGAGAAACAAATACAAAAAAGGCCAAACAAATCAACTAAGTTAATATGTATTTATTTTTAATATATGTGTTTATAATTATTTCACAGATGCTTATAGATTATTAAAATACTATTTAAAAATGCTTGTAGACCATAAAACATGGTAACTATTTAAAATAGGGTCTCTTTTGTTAACAATGGTTAATGAACTAACAAACACGAACGAACAACGAACAATATGTTTGTACTCGATTTTCTTCAAACTTCATCAGAATAATGTAAAAACACTGCCGATGAGAGTCTGTAAAGGGCGTCCCTGATGCATCAAATGCTGTTGCCATGGCAAATAAATAAAACAAAAAATAAATTCAAATATTTGTTTCCTGTGTTTTTGAGGCAGATAGCGTGCATAGAATTTCATTTTCCATTTTCAATTTTCAATGATTTATTATATATTTAAAGTGCAGCATCCTTACTCTTTGAAACTTTTTTCCAAAAAAATAACGATTCATTCTGATCAAACACAGTACATTTCATAATTATACAAAACTCCACGAATGAAAGAAAATAAAAAAAACATATCTGATCTCACTCTGCTCTGCACTCTTTTTTGTGTGGTAAGTGGCTGAGTGTAAGGAGGGGGGATGGGTGGTAAGAGAAAGAGTCAGAGAGGAGGAAAGACAGTTACGGTTAGTCCAAATGGTTACTGTGAATGCATGTGCCAACTGGGCACCGTTTTCCTGATGCTATCGGGATGGCGACTGCACAGTCGGCGAGGGCCCGGTCATCGCTGCTTGCAGCTTTAATTAGGGCCCGAGCACTACAGTGCGAGGACCCTATTGGAATTGCTCCGTTTATTAGGGCCCGAGCACCGATGGTGTGAGGACCCTATTGAATCTGCTCCGTTTATTATTAGGGCCCGAGCACCGATGGTGTGAGGACCCTATTGAATCTGCTCCGTTTATTATTAGGGCCCGAGCCCAAAAGGGCGAAGGCCCTATTGTTCTTCTAAGGGTTCTTATTTTTTTTTTTTTTTTTATTTTTTTACACCTTCCGGGCACTTTTGGGGGCCTTAACATACTCAAAAACTCTTGAAAATTTGCACACACGTCGGAATCTGCGGCCATCAGGACGCCACAGAGGCTGGGACCCGGGCGTGGTTCAGGGCCTCTACAGCGCCCCCTGGAACACAGTTTGAAAACTTGATGTACTGCGCACACATACTTGCACATATTGATATGAAACTCGGTACACATATAGATCTCACTGAGCCAAACAACTTTTGTACTCTATGTCATAGGCTCCACCTGACAGGAAGTGAGATATTTAGGGCTGTTTAAAAAGCGCATGCTCTGGAATTTAACGTACTCCTCCCAGGAATTCCATTGGATTGTCACCAAACTCGGTCAGCATGATCTCAAGACATTGGGGACGCTAAATTGCGAGGAGATTTTTGATATCTCGAACGGTTTGCCCGTGGCAAGGCGACAAAGTTATGGCGAGAAATGAGAAACAGGAAGTGTCTAATAACTGTTGACCACATTGCCTGATTCTGATGAAACTTCACCAGTTTGTTCGTTGTATGATGCCGATTCCATAAATGTGACTATTATGAGTCAAAGTTATAGCGCCACCAACTGGCAGCAGGAAGTGTGTCATTTTCAAAATGCTTTGAAATCAGCCTCTTAATTTTACTCGATTTTCTTTAAACTTCATCAAAATCATGTCAAAACACGGCCAATAAGAATATGTAAAGGGGTCGATGATAAATCGAATGCTGTTGCCATGGCAACATGTCAAACTTTAAAATTAGATTCCTGTCTTTTCGAGGCAGTTAACATGCTTAGAATTTCATGAAACTCAACACACACATCAATATTTATGATAGTTAGACACTGGCAAAAGGTCATAAATGGGCGTGGAGCAGGCACTCTATAGCGCCATCTTTTGACAAAAGTTGGGGGGTTAGTTTTTCCTACAGTCACTAAACTCTGTACATATATTAATCTCATCAATTTGGACAACTTTCTAAATCAAACTCATTAGCTGAGACCAACAGGAAGCCGGCTATTTTGATTTGAATGTGGATTTTTGGAAAAATCAGGCTGTAAACAAATGCACACTACTTCTAAGAACAACCAGCTGTTCACACCAAACTTTTTTAACATGAAGAGAAGATTCTGAAGATGTTAAATTGCGACCGGATTTTGGATATCTTGAACGGTGTGGACGTGGTGATTTTTTAAAGATATAGTAAAAAATATTTTTATATCTTTAAAGTGCAGCATCCAAACTCTTTAAAACTTTTTTCACACAGAGATCTAATCATTCTGAGCAAGTGCTGGAAATAAAAAATGTATACAAGCTTCTATGAATTAAAGAAAATTTAAAAAAGAACTCAGAAACCTGCTGTCACTCTGGTGAATGTCTCTACAGTATGTGTGTGCGTTCAGTCAGGCACAGAGAAGCTCATTATTGCAGGGGGGAGGGGTGAGAGGCAGAGAGGGTGACAGAGTAGAGAGCCATCCTACAGACCATCTTTGAACAAAATGCACATACTGTATGTAGTGTAATTACATAAATATGTCTGATCTTTGAGAGTCTGATATTTTGAGAAAATATAAAGGGTCACTAAGTCTTTCATTGTTCATTTTTTGCAGTTGTTGTTTTTTATTTATTTTTTACTTAACTGTACCATGAACTTGTCCTATTCAGTCACATAGCAAAAGATTTTAAAAAATACAACTTTTTAGCATGATCAATTTATCTTCATTGATAGACAATATTTACATAGTGTTATTTATTGAATATAAAATCATAATAATAAAAAAATTAAGACAAACTTTGACAACAAAACAAACTTTACTGTTATCTCTTCAAAACATCTGAAAACCATAATTTTAAGATCAGTTATAAATATATATATCACCCCGTTAAAATACTCAACTTGATTTTTAAAGATATTTTGAAAGAATGAAGAGTTTATAGAGCACTTTATTGTGTATTGCTGTACACCCACATGAACTGTGTTCATGTTCATGCTAATTCACAGTACATAAACTATATATGAATACTTTTTTTTAGCTTAATATTAATTAACATTAATAAATGCTATTTATTTATTGGTCATGTTAACTAATATAGTTAATGCTAACAAATAAAACTGAATGGCAACATTTTATATTTTGTGTGTATGTGTCTGTGTGTTGATTTTAAAGTCTAACCCTTTCAATTCTGTAAACTTTAAATCCAAACTAGCAGAGGGTTACTGTGAATGCATGTGCCAACTGGGCACCGTCTTCCTTATTGATTCTTAGTTATGACAACAATTGATTTTATACAAAAATATATTATACAAAAATTGTACAGATAGGTAACAATGACATTTAAGCAGAAGTGGTGGATATAAAGGAAGCAATAATAACATTTTGCTATCATCATGAATTACATGTTCTTATTTGTAGCATACTGGTTCACAGTTGGCATCTATCTGAAGTCCTTGCATTGATTGCATTTAATTAAATCAACATTATATTTGGTCAGTCTGATCTTGAGGCCTTAGAGATGTTAAATTGTGAAGATCTTGAGTTTTCATTAAAGGGCATGTCCGTGGTGGCCTGACAAAGTTTGATGTTTCTGCATAGACATAGAAGTGGTTATAACTTAGCCTGAAAATGTCTGATCTGCCACAAAATTCACAGGTTTGGTAAGAGTCCTGGCCTGAAGACACCTAAAGACCAATATTCAGATATTATCATAGCGCCACCTGTTGGCAGCAGGATATCTCATATATTTCACTAACTCAAACACACCAAGGTCAATCTGCACCAAACTTCATATGTTTGATAATAGTGCTGGCCTGAACACATCTACATGCCAATAATCAGTTATAGGTATAGCGCCACCAGCTGGCAGCGGCAAGTTTGGCACATTTAAATGACTTATGACATATTTTTTCTATATTTACTGTATTAAAAGCATACTGCCCACCGTTTGCTGTTTTCCTGAAGCCACCGGTCGGCGGTGAGCCCGGGTGCGAGGGCCCGTTCATCGCTGCTCGCAGCTTTAATTATTATTAGGGCCCGAGCACCGATGGTGTGAGGACCCTATTGAATCTGCTCCGTTTATTATTATTATTATTATTATTATTAGGGCCCGAGCACTACAGTGCGAGGACCCTATTGGAATTGCTCCGTTTATTATTATTCTTCTTCTTCTCCAAAATGAAAAGTCTTTTTGAGGGCCTAAACATGCCCGAAAACTCACGAAACTTTGCACACGCATCAGACCTGGTGAAAATTTACATCTGATATGGTTTTCAAAAGTGGGTGTGGCAAAATGGCTCGATAGCGCCACCTATAAAATTTCAACGGAGTGCGCCTCGAGCTACGTTTCACGTACATGTACGAAACTCGGTACACATATGTAACACACCAATACCTACAAAAAAGTCTCCTGGTGCAACATCCGAAACCCAACAGGAAGTCCGTTATATTGAATTTCCTGTACGATTTTTGTGCAGTTTTTGCCATTTTCAGGCCTCGTACTTTAACGAACTCCTCCTACAGTTTTTATCCGATCATCTTCAAATTTGCTGAGTGTCATCATAAGGCCTTTGCGATGTTAAATTGCGAAACTTTAGAGTTTTCGTCGATGGGCGTGTCCGTGGCGGCCTGACAAACTTTGATGTTTCGCCATGAAAAAGGAAGTTGCTATAACTCAGGCATACGATGTCCGATCTGCCTCAAACTTCACATGTTTGATGACAGTCTGGTCCTGAACACATGTCAGTGCCCAAATTCAGTTATAGTCATAGCGCCACCTGCTGACAACAGGAAATGACATGTTTAACACTGTTACGGACTCTTAGCAACATATTGAAAAGCGTTAACAAGTCGTAAATAGGCTAGCAACATGCTACAAACATGCTAAAACATGCTAGCAACACTTAGCTAAGAGCTAAAGCATGCTATTAATAAAAATACAAAAGGAAATTGCTGTAACTCATGTATATACTGTTGAATCTGACCCAAACTTAATATTCAACATGCTACAAAAATAATAAAGCATGCTAGCAACACTTAGCTAATATGCTAAAGCATGCTAATAATACAATAAAACAGGAAGTTACTCTAACTCAGGCATACCATGTCCAATCAGCCCCAAACTTAACACGTTTGATAAGAATCCTGGCCTAAACACACGCCCATGCCTGTATTCAGTTATAGTCATAGCGCCACCAGCTGGTAACAGGAAGCCATATGTTTAATACTGTTGTGGATGACTAGCAACATTTAAAAAAAATCAACAACTGTTAAAAAGGGTAGAAACATGCTAGAAACATGCTATAACATGTTAGCAACATTTAGCTAAGTGCTAAAGCATGCTCTTAATGCAATGAAACAGGAAGTTACTGTAACTCAGGCATGCAATGTCCAATCAGCCCCAAACTTCACATGTTTGATAACAGTCGTGACCTGAAGATGTCTACATGCCAATATTCAGTTATAGTTATAGCGCCACCTACTGTCAACAGGAAGTGACATGTTTAACACTGTGACACACTATTAGCAACACACTAAAAAAGCCATTGAGTGCTAAACTAGTTTAAAACGTACTCAAACATGCTAGCAACACTTACTTAGTGCTAAAGCATGTTGTTAAAGACATAAAACAGGAAGTTACTGTAACTCAGGCATGCAATGTCCAATCAGCCCCAAACTTCACATGTTTGATAAGAGTCCTGGTCTGAACACAAGCCCATGCCCATATTCAGTTATAGTCATAGTGCCACCTGCTGGCAACAGGAAGTCACATGTTTAATACTGTTGTGGATGCCCAGCAACATTTTAAAAATATCAACAAGTGTTAAATAGGGTAGCAACATGCTAGAAACATGTTAGCAACATTTAGCTAAGTGCTAAAGCATACTCTTAATGCAATGAAACAGGAAGTTACTGTAACTCAGGCATGCAATGTCCAATCAGCCCCAAACTTAATATGTTTGATAAGAGTCTTGGCCTGAATACATTTACATGCCAATATTTAGTTATAGTCATAGCGCCACCAGCTGGCAACAGCAAATTACTTGTTTTACACTAACTTAAGCATGCAATGTACAATTTGCACCAAACTTGACATGTTTGCCAATAGTCCTGGCCTGAAGACATCTAAAAGCCAATATTTTGTAATAGCGCCACCTGTTGGCAGCAGGATATGTCATGACTTACACTCAAGCATGCCATGTTCAAGCTTCACCAAACTTCATATGTTTGATAAAAGCACTGGCCTGAACACATCTGCATGCCAATATTCAGTTATAGGCATAGCGCCACCAGCTGGCAGAAGGAAGATTGGCACATATCAATGACTTTGACATATTCCTCCTACATTTTCTGTGTTAATAGCATAGTGCCCACCATTCGCCACCGATCGGCGGTGAGCCCGAGTGCGAGGGCCCTACCATCGCTGCTTGCAGCTTTAATTATTATTATTATTATTCTTCTCCAAAATGAATCGCATTTTTGAGGGCTTAGACATACCCGAAAACTCATGAAACTTTGCACACACATCAAACCTGGCGAAAATTTACGTCTGATATGGGTTTCAGAGATGGGTGTGGCAAAATGGCTCGACAGCGCCACCTTTAGACGTTCAGCGGTGTGCGCTTTCAGCTGTGATTCACGTACATGCACGGAAATCGGTACACACATGTAACACACCAATACCTACAAAAAAGCCTCTTGGAGCAAAATTTGACACCCAACAGGAAGTCGGTTATTTTTAATTTTCTCAGCAAATTTTGTGTCATTTTTGCCATTTTCAGGCCTCGTACTTGAACGAACTCCTCCTAGAGATTTATTCGGATCAACGCCAAATTTGCTGAGTTTAATCTAAAGCCCTTTGTGACGTTAAATTGCGAAGATCTAGAGTTTTCATCAGAGGGCGTGTCCGTGGCGGCCTGGCAAATTTCGATGCTTCGCCATGAAAAAGGAAGTTGCTACAACTCAGGCATAAAATGTCCGATCTGTCCCAAACTTCACATGTGTGATAACACTCCTGACCTGATGACATCTATATGTCCATATTCAGTTATAGTCATAGCGCCACCTGCTGGCAACAGGAAGTGTCATGCTGTACTCTGCAACAAACTCCTCCTAGAGATTTATACAGATCAACACCAAAATCGGTCAGTCTAAGCAAAAGGCTTTAGTGATGTTAAATTGCGAAGATCTTGAGTTTTCGTTGAAGGGCGTGTCCGTGGCGGCCTGACAAATTTCGAGGTCTCGCCATGGATATAAAACTTGTTATAACTCAGCCATAAAATGTCCGATTTGCCTCAAACTTCACATATTCGATAAGAGTCCTGGCCTGAACAAATCTGAAGGCCAATATTCTATTATAATCACAGCGCCACCTGTTGGCAACAGGAAATTACTTGTAGCAAACTCCTCCTAGAGATTTAATGATATCAACTTTATATTTGTTCAGTCTGATCTAGAGGCCTTAGAGATGTTAAATTGCGAAGATCTTGAGTTTTCGTTAAATGGCGTGTCTGTGGCGGCGTGACAAAGTTTGATGTTTCGCCATGGACATAGAAGTTGTTATAACTCAGGTATAAAATGTCCGATCTGCCTCAAACTTCACAGGTTTGGTAAGAGTCCTGGCCTGAAGACACCTAAAGGCCAATATTCAGATATTATCATAGCGCCACCTGTTGGCAGCAGGATATATCATATCTTTCACTAACTCAAACATACCAAGGTCAATCTGCACCAAACTTCATATGTTTGATGAAAGTGGTGGCCTGAACACATCTACATGCCAATAATCAGTTATAGGCATAGCGCCACCAGCTGGCAGCAGGAAATTTGGCACATTTAAGTGACTTTGACATATTTCTCCTATTTTTACTGTATTAAAAGCATACTACCCACCATTTGCTGTTTTCCTAAAGCCACCGGTCGGTGGTGAGCCCGGGTGCGAGGGCCCGTTCATCGCTGCTTGCAGCTTTAATTATTATTATTATTCTTCTTCTCCAAAGTGAATCGCATTTTAGAGGACCTAAACATTCCCGAAAACTCACAAAACTTTGCACACACATCAAACCTGGCGAAAATTTACGTCTGATTTGGGTTTCAGAAGTGGGTGTGGCAAAATGGCTCGACAGCGCCACCTTTAGACGTTCAGCGGTGTGCGCTTTCAGCTGTGATTCACGTACATGCACGGAAATCGGTACACACATGTAACACACCAAAACCTACAAAAAAGCCTCCTGGGACAAAATCCGAAACCCAACAGGAAGTCGGTTATTATTAATTTTCTTAGCAAAATTTGTGTCATTTTTGCCATTTTCAGGCGTCATACTTGAACGAACTCCTCCTAGAGATTTATTCGGATCAACACCAAATTTGGTGAGTCTAATCTAAAGCCCTTTGTGATGTTAAATTGCGAAGATCTAGAGTTTTCATCAGAGGGCGTGTCCGTGGCGGCCTCGCAAATTTCGATGTTTCGCCAGGAAAAAGGAAGTTGCTATAACTCAGGCATAAAATGCCCGATCTGCCCCAAACTTTACATGTGTGATAACACTCCTGACCTGAAGACATCTACATGCCCATATTCAGTTTTACTCATAGCGCCACCTGCAGTCACCAGGAAGTGTCATGCTGTACTCTGCAACAAATTCCTCCTGGAGATTTAATCAGATCAACACCAAAATCGGTCAGTCTAATAAAAAGGATTTAGCGATGTTAAATTGCGAAGATCTTGAGTTTTCGTTGAAGGGCGTGTCCGTGGCGGCCTGGCAAATTTCGTGGTCTCGCCATGGATATAAATCTTGTTATAACTCAGCCATAAAATGTCCGATTTGCCTCAAACTTCACATGTTCGATAAGAGTCCTGGCCTGAACCAATCTGAAGGCCTATATTCTATTATAATCACAGCGCCACCTGTTGGCAACAGGAAATGACTTGTACCAAACTCCTCCCAGAGATTTAATGATATCAACATTATATTTGGTCAGTCTGATCTCGAGGCCTTAGAGATGTTAAATTGTGAAGATCTTGAGTTTTCGTTAAAGGGCGTGTCCATGGCGGCCTGACAAAGTTTGATGTTTCGCCATGGACATAAAAGTTGTTATAACTCAGCCATAAAATGTCCGATCTGCCTCAAACTTCACATGTTTGGTAAGAGTCCTGGCCTGAAGACATCTAAAGGCCAATATACAGATATTATTATAGTGCCACCTATTGGCAGCAGGATATATCATATCTTGCACTAAATCACACATACCAAGGTCAATCTGCACCAAACTTTATATGTTTGATGAAAGTGCTGGCCTGAACACATCTACATGCCAATAATCAGGTATAGGCATAGCGCCACCAGCTGGCAGCAGGAAGTTTGGCACATTTAAGTGACTTTGATCTATTTTTCCTACATTTACTGTATTAAAAGCATACTGCCCACCGTTTGCTGTGTTCCTAAAGCCACCGGTCGGCGGTGAGCCCGTGTGCGAGGGCCCGTTCATCGCTGCTTGCAGCTTTAATTAGGGCCCGAGCACCGATGGTGTGAGGACCCTATTGAATCTGCTCCGTTTATTATTATTATTATTATTATTATTATTCTTCTCCAAAATGAATCGCATTTTTGAGGGCTTAGACATACCTGAAAACTCATGAAACTTTGCACACACATCAAACCTGGCGAAAATTTACGTCTGATATGGGTTTCAGAAGTGGGTGTGGCAAAATGGCTCGACAGCGCCACCTTTAGACGTTCAGCGGTGTGCGCTTTCAGCTGTGATTCACGTACATGCACGGAAATCGGTACACACATGTGACACACCAATACCTACAAAAAAGCCTCTTGGAGCAAAATCCGGAACCCAACAGGAAGTCGGTTAATATTAATATTCTCAACAAAATTTGTGTCATTTTTGCCATTTTCAGGCGTCGTACTTGAACGAACTCCTCCTAGAGATTTATTCGGATCAACGCCAAATTTGCAGAGTCTAGTCTAAAGCCCTTTGTGACGTTAAATTGTGAAGATCTAGAGTTTTCATCGGAGGGCGTGTCCATGGCGGCCTCGCAAATTTCGATGTTTCGCCATGAAAAAGGAAGTTGCTATAACTCAGACATACAATGTCCGATCTGTCCCAAACTTCTCATGTGTGATAACACTCCTGACCTGATTACATCTACATGCCCATATTCAGTTTTACTCATAGCGCCACCTGCTGGCAACAGGAAGTGTCATGCTGTACTCTGCAACAAACTCCTCCAAGAGATTTAATCAGATCAACACCAAAATCGGTCAGTCTAATAAAAAGGCTTTAGTGATGTTAAATTGCGAAGATCTTGAGTTTTCGTTGAAGGGCTTGTCCGTGGCGGCCTGACAAATTTCGAGGTCTCGCCATGGATATAAAACTTGTTTTAACTCAGCCATAAAATGTCCGATTTGCCTCAAACTTCACATGTTCGATAAGAGTCCTGGCCTGAAAACATCTGAAGTCCAATATTGTATTATAATCACAGCGCCACCTGTTGGCAACAGGAAATGACTTGTAGCAAACTCTTCCTAGAGATTTAATGATATCAACATTATATTTGGTCAGTCTGATCTAGAGGCCTTAGAGATGTTAAATTGCGAAGATCTTGAGTTTTCGTTAAAGGGCGTGTCCGCGGCGGCGTGACAAAGTTTGATGTTTCGCCATGGACATAGAAGTTGTTATAACTCAGCCATAAAATGTCCGATCTGCCTCAAACTTCACAGGTTTGGTAAGAGTCCTGGCCTGAAGACACCTAAAGGCCAATATTCAGATATTATCATAGTGCCACCTGTTGGCAGCAGGATATATCATATCTTTCACTAACTCAAACATACCAAGGTCAATCTGCACCAAACTTCATATGTTTGATGAAAGTGCTGGCCTGAACACATCTACATGCCAATAATCAGTTATAGGCATAGCGCCACCAGCTGGCAGCAGGAAATTTGGCACATTTAAGTGACTTTGACATATTTCTCCTATTTTTACTGTATTAAAAGCATACTGCCCACCATTTGCTGTGTTCCTAAAGCCACCGGTCGGCGGTGAGCCCGTGTGCGAGGGCCCGTTCATCGCTGCTTGCAGCTTTAATTATTATTATTATTATTATTATTATTATTCTCCAAAATGAATCGCATTTTAGAGGGCCTAAACATGCCCGAAAACTCACGAAACTTTGCACACACATCAAACCTGGCGAAAATTTACGTCTGATATGGGGTTCAGAAGTGGGTGTGGCAAAATGGCTCGACAGCGCCACCTTTACACGTTCAGCGGTGTGCGCTTTCAGCTGTGATTCACGTACATGCACGAAAATCGGTACACACATGTAACACACCAATACCTACAAAAAAGCCTCTTGGAGCAAAATTTGACACCCAACAGGAAGTCGGTTATTTTTAATTTTCTCAGCAAAATTTGTGTCATTTTTGCCATTTTCAGGCGTCGTACTTGAACGAACTCCTCATAGAGATTGATTCGGATCAACGCCAAATTTGCAGAGTCTAGAAAAAAGCCCTTTGTGACGTTAAATTGCGAAGATCTAGAGTTTTCATCGGAGGGCGTGTCCGTGGCGGCCTGGCAAATTTCGATGCTTCGCCATGAAAAAGGAAGTTGCTATAACTCAGGCATAAAATGGCCGATCTGCCCCAAACTTCACATGTGTGATAACACTCCTGACCTGATGACATCTACATGCCCATATTCAGTTTTACTCATAGCGCCACCTGCTGGCAACAGGAAGTGTCATGCTGTACTCTGCAACAAACTCCTCCAAAAGATTTAATCAGATCAACACCGAAATCGGTCAGTCTAATAAAAAGGCTTTAGCGATGTTAAATTGCGAAGATCTTGAGTTTTCGTTGAAGGGCGTGTCCGTGGCGGCCTGACAGATTTCGAGGTCTCGCCATGGATATAAAACTTGTTATAACTCAGCCATAAAATGTCCGATTTGCCTCAAACTTCACATATTCGATAAGAGTCCTGGCCTGAACCAATCTGAAGGCCTATATTCTATTATAATCACAGCGCCACCTGTTGGCAACAGGAAATGTCTTGTACCAAACTCCTCCTAGAGATTTAATGATATCAACATTATATTTGGTCAGTCTGATCTAGAGGCCTTAGAGATGTTAAATTGTGAAGATCTTGAGTTTTCGTTAAAGGGCGTGTCCATGGCGGCCTGACAAAATTTGATGTTTCGCCATGGACATAAAAGTTGTTATAACTCAGCCATAAAATGTCCGATCTGCCTCAAACTTCACATGTTTGGTAAAAGTCCTGGCCTGAAGACATCTAAAGGCCAATATACAGATATTATTATAGTGCCACCTGTAGGCAGCAGGATATATCATTTCTTGCACTAACTCACACATACCAAGGTCAATCTGCACCAAACTTCATATGTTTGATGAAAGTGGTGGCCTGAACACATCTACATGCCAATAATCAGTTATAGGCATAGCGCCACCAGCTGGAAGCAGGAAGTTTGGCACATTTAAGTGACTTTGATCTATTTTTCCTACATTTACTGTATTAAAAGCATACTGCCCACCGTTTGCTTTGTTCCTAAAGCCACCGGTCGGCGGTGAGCCCGTGTGCGAGGGCCCGTTCATCGCTGCTTGCAGCTTTAATTATTATTATTATTATTCTTCTCCAAAATGAATCGCATTTTTGAGGGCTTAGACATACCCGAAAACTCATGAAACTTCGCACACACATCAGACCTGGCGAAAATTTACGTCTGATATGGGTTGCAGAAGTGGGTGTGGCAAAATGGCTCGATAGCGCCACCTTTACACGTTCCGCGGTGTGCGCTTTCAGTTGTGATTCACGTACATGCACGAAAATCGGTACACACATGTAGCTCACCAATACCTACAAAAAAGCCTCTTGGAGCAAAATTTGACACCCAACAGGAAGTCGGTTATTTTTAATTTTCTTAGCAAAATTTGTGTAATTTTTGCCATTTTCAGGCGTCATACTTGAACGAACTCCTCCTAGAGATTTATTCGGATCAACGGCAAATTTGGTGAGTCTAATCTAAAGCCCTTTGTGACGTTAAATTGCGAAGATCTAGAGTTTTCATCGGAGGGCGTGTCCGTGGCGGCCTGGCAAATTTCGATGCTTCGCCATGAAAAAGGAAGTTGCTATAACTCAGGCATAAAATGCCCGATCTGCCCCAAACTTCACATGTGTGATAACACTCCTGACCTGATGACATCTACATGCCCATATTCAGTTTTCCTCATAGCGCCACCTGCTGGCACCAGGAAGTGTCATGCTGTACTCTGCAACAAACTCCTCCAAAAGATTTAATCAGATCAACACCAAAATCGGTCAGTCTAATAAAAAGGCTTTAGCGATGTTAAATTGCGAAGATCTTGAGTTTTCGTTGAAGGGTGTGTCCGTGGCGGCCTGGCAAATCTCGTGGTCTCGCCATGGATATAAAACTTGTTATAACTCAGCCATAAAATGTCCGATTTGCCTCAAACTTCACATGTTCGATAAGAGTCCTGGCCTGAACCAATCTGAAGGCCTATATTCTATTATAATCACAGCGCCACCTGTTGGCAATAGGAAATGACTTGTACCAAACTCCTCCTAGAGATTTAATGATATCAACATTATATTTGGTCAGTCTGATCTCGAGGCCTTAGAGATGTTAAATTGTGAAGATCTTGAGTTTTCGTTAAAGGGCGTGTCCATGGCGGCCTGACAAAGTTTGATGTTTCGCCATGGACATAAAAGTTGTTATAACTCAGCCATAAAATGTCCGATCTGCCTCAAACTTCACATGTTTGGTAAAAGTCCTGGCCTGAAGACATCTGAAGGCCAATATACAGATATTATTATAGCGCCACCTATTGGCAGCAGGATATATCATATCTTGCACTAACTCACACATACCAAGGTCAATCTGCACCAAACTTCATATGTTTGATCAAAGTGCTGGCCTGAACACATCTACATGTCAATAATCAGTTATAGGCATAGCGCCACCAGCTGGCAGCAGGAAGTTTGGCACATTTAAGTGACTTTGATCTATTTTTCCTACATTTACTGTATTAAAAGCATACTGCCCACCGTTTGCTGTGTTCCTAAAGCCACCGGTCGGCGGTGAGCCCGTGTGCGAGGGCCCGTTCATCGCTGCTTGCAGCTTTAATTAGGGCCCGAGCCCAAAAGGGCGAAGGCCCTATTGTTCTTCTAAGGATTCTTATTTTTTTTTTTTTTTTTTTTTTTTTTTGTTAACCTTCCGGGCACTTAAGGGGGTCTTAACATACTCAAAAACTCTTGAAAATTTGCACACATGTCGGAATCTGCGGCCATCAGGACGTCACAGAGGCTGGTACCGGGGCGTGGCAAGGGGACTCTACAGCGCCCCCTGGAATTTTGAGGGCCATATAGCACACATACTTGAACGTACACATATGAAACTCGGTACACATATAGAACTCATTGAGCTGAACAACTTTTGTACTCTATGTCATTTTCTCAATGCAACAGGAAGTGAGATATTTAGGGCTGTATAAAAAGCGCATGCTCTGGAATTTAACGTACTCCTCCCAGGATTTCCATACGATTGTCACCAAACTCGGTCAGCATGATCTCAAGACATTGGGGACGCTAAATTGCGAGGGGATTTTTGATATCTCGAACGGTTTGGCCGTGGCAAGGCGACAAAGTTATGGCGAGAAATGAGAAACAGGAAGTGTCTAATAACTGTTGCACACATTGCCTGATTCTGATGAAACTTCACCAGATTGTTCGTTGTATGATGCCGATTCCATAAATGTGACTATTATGAGTCAAAGTTATAGCGCCACCAACTGGTAGCAGGAAGCGTGTCATTTTCAAAATGCGTTGAAATTAGCCTCTTAATTTTACTTGATTTTCTTCAAACTTCAGCAAAATCATGTCAAAACACGGCCGATAAGAATATGTAAAGGGTACGATGATAAATCAAATGCTGTTGCCATGGCAACGTCTCAAACTTTAAAATAAGATTCCTGTCTTTTCGAGGCAGATAACATGCTTAGAATTTCATGAAACTCAACACACACATCAATATTAATGATAGTTAGACACTGGCAAAAGGTCATAAATGGGCGTGGAGCAGGCACTCTATAGCGCCATCTTTTGACAAAAGTTGGGGGGTTAGTTTTTCCTACAGTCACCAAACTCTGTACATATATTGTTCTCATCAATCTGGACAACTTTCTAAATTAAACTCATTAGCTAAGACCAACAGGAAGCCGGCTATTTTGATTTGAATGTGGATTTTTTGAAAAATCAGGTAGTAAACAAATTCACACTACTTCTAAGAACAACCAGCTGTTCACACCAAACTTTTTTAACATGGAGAGAAGATTCTGAAGATGTTAAATTGCGAGCAGTTTTGGGATATCTTGAACGGTGTTGACGTGGTGATTTTTTAAAGATGTATAACCGTCATTTTCTTTATCTTTAAAGTGCAGCATCTTAACTATTTAAAACTTTTTTCACACAGAGATCTTATCATTCTGAGCAAGTGCTGTAAATATCAATTTAATTCAAGCTTCTACGAATTAAAGAAAATTAAAAAAAGAAATCAGAAACCTGCTGTCACTCTGCCTTGAGTGTCTGTGTTCAGTCACCATTGAGTGACTGAAGAGAGACTGAAGGGGGAGGGGTGAAAGGGAGAGAGGGAGAGAGAGTAGAACATGCTGTCTTGCTAAAGACCATCTTTGAGGAAAAAATGCACATTGATGTTACATAAATATGTTTGATCTTTGAGAGTCGGATATTTTGAGAAAATATAAAGGGTCACTAAGTCTTTCATTGTTTGTATTTTGCAGTTGTTGTTTTTTTATTTATTTTTTACTGAACTGTACCATGAACTTGTCCTATTCAGTCACATAGCAAAAGATTAAGAAAAATGCAGCTTTTTATCATGAGCGATTTATCTTCATTGATAGACATTTATTTTCATAGTGTTATTTATTGAATATAAAATTTAAATTAACAATTTCAAGACAAACTTTGCTGTTATCTGTTCAAAACATCTGAAAATTATACCATTATACCATATATATATCGCCCCATTACAATATTAAACTTGATTTTTAAAGATATTTTGAAAGAAAGAAGCGTTTATAGAGCACTTTGTGTATTGCTGTACACCCACATGAACTGTGTTCATGTTCATGTTAATTCACAGTACATAAACTAATGTTAAAATATGTTATTTTACCATTAAATAATATATGAATACTTTTTTTAGGTTAATATTAATTAACATTAATAAATACTATTTAATTATTGTTCATGTTAACTAATATAGTTAATGTTAACAAATGACACTGGTTGGCAATTTTATATATTGTGCGTATGTGTCTGTGTGTTGATTTTAAAGTCTAACCCTTTCAATTCAGTAAACTTTAAATCCAAACTGGCTGAGGGTTACTGTGAATGCATGTGCCAACTGGGCACCGTTTTCCTAATTGATTCTTTCTTAGTTATGTAGCGCTTAAAAGTGATGTCTTATAACAGGAGTTACCTGCAAAGCAATATCCACACACAAATTGAATAGATAGGTAACGATGACATTTAAGCAGAAGTGGTGGACGTAAAGCAAGCAATAATAACATTTTGTTATCATCATGAATTACATGTTCTTATCATCATCCTCAGAATATTGGGAAAATGTTCCCTATATTGTGAACGGCTTTGGGATATCTTGAACGGTGTTGATGTGGTGATTTATGAAAGTAACAATAAAAAAGATGAAGTTATTTTCATATATCTTTAAATTGCATTATTCTAACTCATCAAAACTTTTTACATATAAAGAACAAGAAATTCTTAGGAAATACGTGTAGTTTCAAAATGTTATCATGCTCAGAGGCCCCAAAAACATTAAAAGTGTCATATAAATTTTTCAGATTAAAGCTCTAATACCAGAGATGAACACTAGAGGTCCTCATAAGATAAGGAATCGTTTGACCTCTAATGCTATTTAGCTCATTGTCAGTGTATAAGAATGACAATAATCCATAGAATCAGTTGATATATACTGTACTGTCAGTGTAATTTTACATAATTATTTTGTATAGGTGCTTAAAGAGCATTAAAATCTTTTTTTTATCTTTTAAGGAAAAATTATATGATTTAAATACATATATACAATCTCACTGATAGAACAAAATATTTTATAAGGATGACACTATACTGCTCAGTTCACTTAATTAGAATGAGAAACAAATACAAAAAAGGCCAAACAAATCAACTAAGTTAATATGTATTTATTTTTAATATATGTGTTTATAATTATTTCACAGATGCTTATAGATTATTAAAATACTATTTAAAAATGCTTGTAGACCATAAAACATGGTAACTATTTAAAATAGGGTCTCTTTTGTTAACAATGGTTAATGAACTAACAAACACGAACGAACAACGAACAATATGTTTGTACTCGATTTTCTTCAAACTTCATCAGAATAATGTAAAAACACTGCCGATGAGAGTCTGTAAAGGGCGTCCCTGATGCATCAAATGCTGTTGCCATGGCAAATAAATAAAACAAAAAATAAATTCAAATATTTGTTTCCTGTGTTTTTGAGGCAGATAGCGTGCATAGAATTTCATTTTCCATTTTCAATTTTCAATGATTTATTATATATTTAAAGTGCAGCATCCTTACTCTTTGAAACTTTTTTCCAAAAAAATAACGATTCATTCTGATCAAACACAGTACATTTCATAATTATACAAAACTCCACGAATGAAAGAAAATAAAAAAAACATATCTGATCTCACTCTGCTCTGCACTCTTTTTTGTGTGGTAAGTGGCTGAGTGTAAGGAGGGGGGATGGGTGGTAAGAGAAAGAGTCAGAGAGGAGGAAAGACAGTTACGGTTAGTCCAAATGGTTACTGTGAATGCATGTGCCAACTGGGCACCGTTTTCCTGATGCTATCGGGATGGCGACTGCACAGTCGGCGAGGGCCCGGTCATCGCTGCTTGCAGCTTTAATTAGGGCCCGAGCACTACAGTGCGAGGACCCTATTGGAATTGCTCCGTTTATTAGGGCCCGAGCACCGATGGTGTGAGGACCCTATTGAATCTGCTCCGTTTATTATTAGGGCCCGAGCACCGATGGTGTGAGGACCCTATTGAATCTGCTCCGTTTATTATTAGGGCCCGAGCACTACAGTGCGAGGACCCTATTGGAATTGCTCCGTTTATTATTAGGGCCCGAGCCCAAAAGGGCGAAGGCCCTATTGTTCTTCTAAGGGTTCTTATTTTTTTTTTTTTTTTTTTTTTTTTAAACCTTCTGGGCACTTTTGGGGGCCTTAACATACTCAAAAACTCTTGAAAATTTGCACACACGTCGGAATCTGCGGCCATCAGGACGCCACAGAGGCTGGGACCCGGGCGTTGTTCAGGGCCTCTACAGCGCCCCCTGGAACACAGTTTGAAAACTTGATGTACTGCGCACACATACTTGCACGTATTGATATGAAACTCGGTACACATATAGATCTCACTGAGCCAAACAACTTTTGTACTCTATGTCATGGGCTGAACGCAACAGGAAGTGAGATATTTAGGGCTGTTTAAAAAGCGCATGCTCTGGAATTTAACGTACTCCTCCCAGGGTTTCCATAGGATTGTCACCAAACTCGGTCAGCATGATCTCAAGACATTGGGGACGCTAAATTGCGAGGGGATTTTTGATATCTCGAACGGTTTGGCCGTGGCAAGGCGACAAAGTTATGGCGAGAAATTAGAAACAGGAAGTGTCTAATTACTGTTGCACACATTGCTTGATTCTTATGAAACTTCACCAGTTTGTTCGTTGTATGATGCCGATTCCATAAATGTGACTATTATGAGTCAAAGTTATAGCGCCACCAACTGGCAGCAGGAAGCGTGTCATTTTCAAAATCCTTTGAAATCAGCCTCTTAATTTTACTTGATTTTCTTCAAACTTCATCAAAATAATGTCAAAACACGGCCGATGAGAATATGTAAAGGGGTCGATGATAAATCAAATGCTGTTGCCATGGCAACGTGTCAAACTTTAAAATTTGATTCCTGTCTTTTCGAGGCAGATAACATGCTTAGAATTTCATGAAACTCAACACACACGTCAATATTAATGATAGTTAGACACTGGCAAAAGGTCATAAATGGGCGTGGAGCAGGCACTCTATAGCGCCATCTTTTGACAAAAGTTGGGGGGTTAGTTTTTCCTACAGTCACCAAACTCTGTACATATATTGTTCTCATCAATCTGGACAACTTTCTAAATCAAACTCATTAGCTAAGACCAACAGGAAGCCGGCTATTTTGATTTGAATGTGGATTTTTGGAAAAATCAGGCTGTAAACAAATTCACACTCCTTCTAAGAAAAATAAGGTATTCACACCAAACTTTTTTAACATGAAGAGAAGATTCTGAAGATGTTAAATTGCGAGCGGATTTGGGATATCTTGAACGGTGTTGACGTGGTGATTTTTTAAAGATGTAGTAAAAAACATAACCGTAATTTTTTAATATCTTTAAAGTGCAGCATCCAAACTCTTTAAAACTTTTTTCACACAGAGATCTTATCATTCTGAGCAAGTGGTGTAAATATCAATTTTATACAAGCTTCTATGAATTAAAGAAAATTAAAAAAAGAAATTAGAAACCTGCTGTCACTCTGCCTGTGCCTGTCTGTGTTCAGTCACCATTGAGTCACTGAAGAGTGACTGAAGGGGGGAGGGGTGTAAGGGAGAGAGACCAGTGGAACATGCTGTTTTGCTTAAGACCATCTTTGAGGAAGATGCACATTGTTGTAGCGTAATCGACATAAATATGTCTGATATTTTGAGAAAATATAAAGGGTCATTAAATCTTTCATTGTTTGTATTTTGCAGTTGTTGTTTTTTATTTATTTTTACTGAACTGTACCATGAACTTGTCCTATTCAGTCACATAGCAAAAGATTAAGAAAAATACAACTTTTAAGCATGAGTGAATAATCTTCATTGTAGACAATATTTTCATAGTGTTATTTATTGAATATAAAATTATAATAATTAAAAATTTCAAGACAAACTTTGACAACAAAACAAACTTTGCTGTTATCTCTTCTAAACATCCGAAAACCATCATTTTAAGATCAGTTATATATATATATATCGCCCCATTAAAACACTCAACTTGATTTTTAAAGATATTTTGAAAGAATTAAGCGTTTATAGAGCACTTTGTGTATTGCTGTACACCCACATGAACTGTGTTCATGTTCATGTTAATTCACAGTACATAAACTAATTTACCTTTAAACAATATATGAATACTTTTTTTTAGCTTAATATTAATTAACATTAATAAATGCTATTTAATTATTGTTCATGTTAACTAATATAGTTAATGTTAACAAATGAAACTGGATGGCAACATTTTATATATTGTGTGTATGTGTCTCTGTGTTGATTTTAAAGTGTAACCCTTTCAATTCAGTAAACTTAAAATCCAAACTAGCAGAGGGTTACTGTGAATGCATTTGCCAACTGTGCACCGTTTTCCTAATTGATTCTTAGTTATGTAGCGCTTAACGGTGATGTCTTATAACAGGAGTCACCAGCAAAGCAATATCCACATACAAATTGTACAGATAGGTAACGATTTAAGCAGAAGTGGTGAATGTAATGCAAGCAATAATAACATTTTGTTATCATCATGAATTACATGTTCTTATCATCATCATCAGAATATAGGGCAAATGTTCACATTTGGTTCACAGTTGGCATTATCTGAAGTCCTTGCAGGGGATTAGGTTTATAGCAAACTCCTCCTAGACATTTAATGAAATCAACATTATATTTGGTCAGTCTGATCTAGAGGCCTTAGAGATGTTAAATTGTGAAGATCTTGAGTTTCAGTAAAGGGCGTGTCCGTGGCGGCCTGACAAAGTTTGATGTTTTGCCATGGACATAGGTGTAATAACTCAGCCATAAAATGTCTGATCTGCCTCAAACTTCAGAGGTTTGGTAGGAGTCCTGGCCTGAAGACACCTAAAGGCCAATATTCAGATATTATCATAGCGCCACCTGTTGACACCAGGATATATCATATCTTTCACTAACTCAAACATACCAAGGTCAATCTGCACCAAACTTCATATGTTTGATAATAGTGCTGGCCTGAACACATCTACATGCCAATAATCAGCTATAGGCATAGCGCCACCAGCTGCCAATGGGAAGTTTCGCACATTTAAATGACTTATGACATATTTCTCATATATTTACTGTATTAAAAGCATACTGCCCACCGTTTGCTGTTTTCCTAAAGCCACCGGTCGGCGGTGAGCCCGGGTGCGAGGGCCCGTTCATCGCTGCTTGCAGCTTTAATTATTCTTCTTCTTCTTCTTCTTCTCCAAAATGAAAAGTCTTTTTGAGGGCCTAAACATGCCCGAAAACTCACGAAACTTTGCACACGCATCAGACCTGGCGAAAATTTACATCTGATATCGTTTTCAAAAGTGGGTGTGGCAAAATGGCTCGATAGCGCCACCTATAAATTTTCAACGGAGTGCCCCTCGAGCTACGTTTCACGTACATGTACGAAACTCGGTACACATATGTAACACACCAATACCTACAAAAAAGTCTCCTGGTGCAACATCCGAAACCCAACAGGAAGTCCGTTATATTGAATTTCCTGTACGATTTTTGTGCAGTTTTTGCCATTTTCAGGCCTCATACTTTAACGAACTCCTCCTACAGTTTTTATCCGATCATCTTCAAATTTGCTGAGTGTCATCATAAGGCCTTTGCGATGTTAAATTGCGAAGCTTTAGAGTTTTCGTCGAAGGGCGTGTCCGTGGCGGCCGGACAAACTTTGATGTTTCGCCATGAAAAAGGAAGTTGCTATAACTCAGGCATACGATGTCCGATCTGCCTCAAACTTCACATGTTTGATGACAGTCCGGTCCTGAACACACGTCAGTGCCCATATTCAGTTATAGTCATAGCGCCACCTGCTGACAACAGGAAATGACATGTTTAACACTGTTACGGACTCCTAGAAACATATTGAAAAGCGTTAACAAGTCTTAAATAGGCTAGCAACATGCTACAAACATGCTAAAACATGCTAGCAACACTTAGCTAACAGCTAAAGCATGCTATTAATACAAATACTAAAGGAAATTGCTGTAACTCATGTATATAATGTTGAATCTGACCCAAACTTAATTTTCAACATGCTACAAAAATAATAAAGCATGCTAGCAACACTTAGCTAATATGCTAAAGCATGCTAATAATACAATGAAACAGGAAGTTACTCTAACTCAGGCATACAATGTCCAATCAGCCCCAAACTTAACATGTTTGATAAGAATCCTGGCCTAAACACACGCCCATGCCCGTATTCAGTTATAGTCATAGCGCCACCAGCTGGTAACAGGAAGCCACATGTTTAATACTGTTGTGGATGCCTAGCAACATTTTTAAAAAATTCAAGAACTGTTAAACAGGGTAGCAACATGCTAGAAACATGCTATAACATGTTAGCAACATTTAGCTAAGTGCTAAAGCATACTCTTAATGCAATGAAACAGGAAGTTACTGTAACTCAGGCATGCAATGTCCAATCAGCCCCAAACTTCACATGTTTGATAACAGTCCTGGCCTGAAGATATCTACATGCCAATATTCGGTTATAGTTATAGCGCCACCTACTGTCAACAGGAAGTGACATGTTTAACACTGTGACACACTATTAGCAACACACTAAAAAAGCCATTGAGTGCTAAACTAGTTTAAAACGTACTCAAACATGCTAGCAACACTTACTTAGTGCTAAAGCATGTTGTTAAAGACATAAAACAGGAAGTTACTGTAACTCAGACATGCAATGTCCAATCAGCCCCAAACTTCACGTTTGATAAGAGTCCTGGCCTGAAGATATATACATGCCCATATTCAGTTATAGTCACAGCGCCACCTGCTGACAACAGGAAGTGACGTTTAATGGTGTTACGGACTCCTAGCAACATAATAAAAAGCGTCAGCAAGTTTTAAATAGGCTAGCATCATGCTAGAATCATGTTAAAACATGCTAGCAACACTTAGCTGAGAGCTAAAGCATGATATTAATACAAAGAAAAATAAGTGTAACTCATGCATACAATGTCCAATCTGACCCAAGCTTAATATGTTTGATAAGAGTCCTGGTCTGAACACAAGTCCATGCCCATATTCAGTTATAGTCATAGTGCCACCTGCTGGCAACAGGAAGTCACATGTTTAATACTGTTGTGGATGCCAAGCAACATTTTAAAAATATCAACAAGTGTTAAATAGGGTAGCAACATGCTAGAAACATGTTAGCAATATTTAGCTAAGTGCTAAAGCATACTCTTAATACAATGAAACAGGAAGTTACTGTAACTCAGGCATGCAATGTCCAATCAGCCCCAAACTCAATATGTTTGATAAGAGTCCTGGCCTGAATACATTTACATGCCAATATTCAGTTATAGTCATAGCGCCACCAGCTGGCAACAGCAAATTACTTGTTTTACACTAACTTAAACATGCAATGTACAATTTGCACCAAACTTGACATGTTTGCCAATAGTCCTGGCCTGAAGACACCTAAAAGCTAATATTTCGTAATAGCACCACCTGTTGGCAGCAGGATATGTCATGAATTACACTCAAGCATGCCATGTTCAATCTTCACCAAACTTCATATGTTTGATAAAAGCGCTGGCCTGAAGACATCTGCATGCCAATATTCAGTTATAGGCATAGCGCCACCAGCTGGCAGCAGGAAGATAGGCACATATCAATGACTTTGACATATTCCTCCTACATTTACTGTGCTAATAGCATAGTGCCCACCATTCGCCACCGATCAGCGGTGAGCCCGAGTGCGAGGGCCCTACCATCGCTGCTTGCAGCTTTAATTATTATTATTATTATTATTCTTCTTCTCCAAAGTGAATCGCATTTTAGAGGACCTAAACATTCCCGAAAACTCACAAAACTTTGCACACACATCAAACCTGGCGAAAATTTACGTCTGATTTGGGTTTCAGAAGTGGGTGTGGCAAAATGGCTCGACAGCGCCACCTTTAGACGTTCAGCGGTGTGCGCTTTCAGCTGTGATTCACGTACATGCACGGAAATCGGTACACACATGTAACACACCAAAACCTACAAAAAAGCCTCCTGGGACAAAATCCGAAACCCAACAGGAAGTCGGTTATTATTAATTTTCTTAGCAAAATTTGTGTCATTTTTGCCATTTTCAGGCGTCATACTTGAACGAACTCCTCCTAGAGATTTATTCGGATCAACACCAAATTTGGTGAGTCTAATCTAAAGCCCTTTGTGATGTTAAATTGCGAAGATCTAGAGTTTTCATCAGAGGGCGTGTCCGTGGCGGCCTCGCAAATTTCGATGTTTCGCCAGGAAAAAGGAAGTTGCTATAACTCAGGCATAAAATGCCCGATCTGCCCCAAACTTTACATGTGTGATAACACTCCTGACCTGAAGACATCTACATGCCCATATTCAGTTTTACTCATAGCGCCACCTGCAGTCACCAGGAAGTGTCATGCTGTACTCTGCAACAAATTCCTCCTGGAGATTTAATCAGATCAACACCAAAATCGGTCAGTCTAATAAAAAGGATTTAGCGATGTTAAATTGCGAAGATCTTGAGTTTTCGTTGAAGGGCGTGTCCGTGGCGGCCTGGCAAATTTCGTGGTCTCGCCATGGATATAAATCTTGTTATAACTCAGCCATAAAATGTCCGATTTGCCTCAAACTTCACATGTTCGATAAGAGTCCTGGCCTGAACCAATCTGAAGGCCTATATTCTATTATAATCACAGCGCCACCTGTTGGCAACAGGAAATGACTTGTACCAAACTCCTCCCAGAGATTTAATGATATCAACATTATATTTGGTCAGTCTGATCTCGAGGCCTTAGAGATGTTAAATTGTGAAGATCTTGAGTTTTCGTTAAAGGGCGTGTCCATGGCGGCCTGACAAAGTTTGATGTTTCGCCATGGACATAAAAGTTGTTATAACTCAGCCATAAAATGTCCGATCTGCCTCAAACTTCACATGTTTGGTAAGAGTCCTGGCCTGAAGACATCTAAAGGCCAATATACAGATATTATTATAGTGCCACCTATTGGCAGCAGGATATATCATATCTTGCACTAAATCACACATACCAAGGTCAATCTGCACCAAACTTTATATGTTTGATGAAAGTGCTGGCCTGAACACATCTACATGCCAATAATCAGGTATAGGCATAGCGCCACCAGCTGGCAGCAGGAAGTTTGGCACATTTAAGTGACTTTGATCTATTTTTCCTACATTTACTGTATTAAAAGCATACTGCCCACCGTTTGCTGTGTTCCTAAAGCCACCGGTCGGCGGTGAGCCCGTGTGCGAGGGCCCGTTCATCGCTGCTTGCAGCTTTAATTAGGGCCCGAGCACCGATGGTGTGAGGACCCTATTGAATCTGCTCCGTTTATTATTATTATTAGGGCCCGAGCACCGATGGTGTGAGGACCCTATTGAATCTGCTCCGTTTATTATTATTATTATTATTATTCTTCTTCTTCTCCAAAGTGAATCGCATTTTAGAGGACCTAAACATTCCCGAAAACTCACAAAACTTTGCACACACATCAAACCTGGCGAAAATTTACGTCTGATTTGGGTTTCAGAAGTGGGTGTGGCAAAATGGCTCGACAGCGCCACCTTTAGACGTTCAGCGGTGTGCGCTTTCAGCTGTGATTCACGTACGTACACGGAAATCGGTACACACATGTAACACACCAAAACCTACAAAAAAGCCTCTTGGAGCAAAATCCGGAACCCAACAGGAAGTCGGTTAATATTAATATTCTCAACAAAATTTGTGTCATTTTTGCCATTTTCAGGCGTCGTACTTGAACGAACTCCTCCTACAGATTTATTCGGATCAACGCCAAATTTGCCGAGTCTAGTCTAAAGCCCTTTGTGACGTTAAATTGTGAAGATCTAGAGTTTTCATCGGAGGGCGTGTCCGTGGCGGCCTCGCAAATTTCGATGTTTCGCCATGAAAAAGGAAGTTGCTATAACTCAGGCATACAATGTCCGATCTGTCCCAATCTTCACATGTGTGATAACACTCCTGACCTGATGACATCTACATGCCCATATTCAGTTTTTCTCATAGCGCCACCTGCTGGCAACAGGAAGTGTCATTCTGTACTCTGCAACAAACTCCTCCAAGAGATTTAATCAGATCAACACCAAAATCGGTCAGTCTAATAAAAAGGCTTTAGCGATGTTAAATTGCGAAGATCTTGAGTTTTCATTGAAGGGCGTGTCCGTGGCGGCCTGACAAATTTTGAGGTCTTGCCATGGATCTAAAACTTGTTATAACTCAGCCATAAAATGTCCGATTTGCCTCAAACTTCACATGTTTGATAAGAGTCCTGGCCTGAACCAATATGAAGGCCAATATTCTATTATAATCACAGCGCCACCTGTTGGCAACAGGAAATTACTTGTATCAAACTCCTCCTAGAGATTTAATGATATCAACATTATATTTTGTCAGTCTGATCTAGAGGCCTTAGAGATGTTAAATTGTGAAGATCTTGAGTTTTCGTCAAAGGGCGTGTCCGTGGTGGCCTGACAAAGTTTGATGTTTTGCCATGGACATAGAAGTTGTTATAACTCAGCCATAAAATGTCCAATCTGCCTCAAACTTCACATGTTTGGTAAGAGTCCTGGCCTGAAGACATCTACAGGCCAATATTCAGATATTATCATAGCGCCACCTATTGACAGCAGGATATATCATATCTTGCATTAACTTAAACATACCAAGGTCAATCTGCACCAAACTTCATATGTTTGATGAAAGTGCTGGCCTGAACACATCTACATGCCAATAATCAGTTATAGGCATAGCGCCACCAGCTGGCAGCAGGAAGTTTGACACATTTAAGTGACTTTGATCTATTTTTCCTACATTTACTGTATTAAAAGCATACTGCCCACCGTTTGCTGTTTTCCTAAAGCCACCGGTCGGCGGTGAGCCCGGGTGCGAGGGCCCGTTCATCGCTGCCTGCAGCTTTAATTATTATTATTATTCTTCTTATCCGGAATGAATCGCATTTTTGAGGGCCTAAACATACCCGAAAACTAACGAAACTTTGCACACACATCAGACCTGGCGAAAATGGACGTCTGATATGGGTTGCAGAAGTGGGTGTGGCAAAATGGCTCAATAGCGCCACCTTTACACGTTCCACGGTGTGCGCATTCAGCTGTGATTATCGTACATGCACAAAAATCGGTACACACATGTAACACACCAATACCTACAAAAAAGCCTCTTGAGATAAAATCCGAAACCCAACAGGAAGTCGGTTATTATTAATTTTCTCAGCAAAATTTGTGTAATTTTTGCCATTTTCAGGTGTCATACTTGAACGAACTCCTCCTAGAGATTTATTCCGATCTACACCAAATTTGGTGAGTCTAATCTAAAGCCCTTTGTGACGTTAAATTGTGAAGATCTAGAGTTTTCATCGGAGGGCGTGTCCGTGGCGGCCTCACAAATTTCGATGTTTCGCCATGAAAAAGGAAGTTGCTATAACTTAGGCATAAAATGTCCGATCTGTCCCAAACTTCACATGTGTGATAACACTCCTGACCTGAAGACATCTACATGCCCATATTCAGTTATAGTCATAGCGCCACCTGCAGGCAACAGGAAGTGTCATGCTGTACTCTACAACCAACTCCTCCTAGAGATTTATACAGATCAACTCCAAAATCGGTCAGTCTAATATAAAGGCCTTAGCGATGTTAAATTGTAAAGATCTTGAGTTTTCGGTAAAGGGCGTGTCCGTGGCGGCCTGACAAATTTCGAGGTCTCGCCATGGATATAAAACTTGTTATAACTCAGCCATAAAATGTCCGATTTGCCTCAAACTTCACATATTCGATAAGAGTCCTGGCCTGAACACATCTCAAGGCCAACATTCTATTATAATCACAGCGCCACCTGTTGGCAACAGGAAATGACTTGTATCAAACTCCTCTTAGAGATTTAATGATATTAACATTATATTTGGTCATTCTGATCTAGAGGCCTTAAAGATGTTAAATTGCGAAGATCTTGAGTTTTCGTTAAAGGCCGTGTCTGTGGCGGCCTGACAAAGTTTGATGTTTCGCCATGGACATAGAAGTTGTTATAACTCAGCCATAAAATGTTCGATCTGCCTCAAACTTCACAGGTTTGGTAAGAGTCCTGGCCTGAAGACACCTAAAGGCCAATATTCAGATATTATCATAGCGCCACCTGTTGGCAGCAGGATATATCATATCTTTCACTAACTCAAACATACCAAGGTCAATTTGCACCAAACTTCATATGTTTGATGAAAGTGGTGGCCTGAACACATCTACATGCCAATAATCAGTTATATGCATAGCGCCACCAGCTGGCAGCAGGAAATTTGGCACATTTAAGTGACTTTGACATATTTCTCCTATTTTTAATGTATTAAAAGCATACTACCCACCATTTGCTGTTTTTCTAAAGCCACCGGTCGGCGGTGAGCCCGGGTGCGAGGGCCCGTTCATCGCTGCTTGCAGCTTTAATTATTATTATTATTATTCTTCTCCAAAGTGAATCGCATTTTAGAGGACCTAAACATTCCCGAAAACTCACAAAACTTTGCACACACATCAAACCTGGCGAAAATTTACGTCTGATTTGTGTTTCAGAAGTGGGTGTGGCAAAATGGCTCGACAGCGCCACCTTTAGACGTTCAGCGGTGTGCGCTTTCAGCTGTGATTCACGTACGTACACGGAAATCGGTACACACATGTAACACACCAAAACCTACAAAAAAGCCTCTTGGAGCAAAATACGGAACCCAACAGGAAGTCGGTTAATATTAATTTTCTCAGCAAAATTTGTATCATTTTTGCCATTTTCAGGCTTCGTACTTGAACGAACTCCTCCTAGAGATTGATTCGGATCAATGCCGAATTTGGTGAGTCCAATCTAAAGCCCTTTGTGACGTTAAATTGCGAAGATCTAGAGTTTTCATCGGAGGGCGTATCCGTGGCGGCCTCGCAAATTTCGATGTTTCGCCATGAAAAAGGAAGTTGCTATAACTCAGGCATACAATGTCCGATCCGTCCCAAACTTCACATGTGTGATAACACTCCTGACCTGATGACATCTACATGCCCATATTCAGTTTTACTCATAGCGCCACCTGCTGGCAACAGGAAGTGTCATGCTGTACTCTGCAACAAACTCCTCCAAGAGATTTTATCAGATCAACACCAAACTCGGTCAGTCTAATAAAAAGGCTTTAGCGATGTTAAATTGCGAAGATCTTGAGTTTTCGTTGAAGGGCGTGTCCGTGGCGGTCTGGCAAATTTCGAGGTCTCGCCATGGATAATACACTTGTTATAACTCAGCCATAAAATGTCCGATTTGCCTCAAACTTCACATGTTCGATAAGAGTCCTGACCTGAACCAATCTGAAGGCCAATATTCTATTATAATCACAGCGCCACCTGTTGGCAACAGGAAATGACTTGTATCAAACTCCTCTTAGAGATTTAATGATATCAACATTATATTTGGTCAGTCTGATCTAGAGGCCTTAAAGATGTTAAATTGCGAAGATCTTGAGTTTTCGTTAAAGGGCGTGTCTGTGGCTGCATGACAAAGTTTGATGTTTCGCCATGGACATAGAAGTTGTTATAACTCAGCCATAAAATGTCCGATCTGCCTCAAACTTCACAGGTTTAGTGAGAGTCCTGGCCTGAAGACACCTAAAGACCAATATTCAGATATTATCATAGCGCCACCTGTTGGCAGCAGGATATATCATATCTTTCACTAACTCAAAAATACCAAGGTCAATCTGCACCAAACTTCATATGTTTGATGAAAGTGCCAGCCTGAACACATCTACATGCCAATAATCAGTTACAGGCATAGCGCCACCAGCTGGCAGCAGGAAATTTGGCACATTTAAGTGACTTTGACATATTTTTCCTATTTTTACTGGATTAAAAGCATACTGCCCACCATTAGCTGTGTTCCAAAAGCCACCGGTCGGCGGTGAGCCCGTGTGCGAGGGCCCGTTCATCGCTGCTTGCAGCTTTAATTAGGGCCCGAGCACTACAGTGCGAGGACCCTATTGGAATTGCTCCGTTTATTATTATTCTTCTTCTTCTCCAAAATGAAAAGTCTTTTTGAGGGCCTAAACATGCCCGAAAACTCACGAAACTTTGCACACGCATCAGACCTGGCGAAAATTTACATCTGATATGGTTTTCAAAAGTGGGTGTGGCAAAATGGCTCGATAGCGCCACCTATAAAATTTCAACGGAGTGCGCCTCGAGCTGCGTTTCACGTACATGTACGAAACTCGGTACACACATGTAACACACCAATACCTACAAAAAAGTCTCCTGGTGCAACATCCGAAACCCAACAGGAAGTCCGTTATATTTAATTTCCTGTACGATTTTTGTGCAGTTTTTGCCATTTTCAGGCCTCGTACTTTAACGAACTCCTCCTACAGTTTTTATACGATCATCTTCAAATTTGCTGAGTGTCATCATAAGGCCTTTGCGATGTTAAATTGCGAAGCTTTAGAGTTTTCGTCGAAGGGCGTGTCCGTGGCGGCCTGACAAACTTTGATGTTTCGCCATGAAAAAGGAAGTTGCTATAACTCAGGCATACGATGTCCGATCTGCCTCAAACTTCAAATGTTTGATGACAGTCCGGTCCTGAACACACGTTAGTGCCCATATTTAGTTATAGTCATAGCGCCACCTGCTGACAACAGGAAATGACATGTTTAACACTGTTACGGACTCCTAGAAACATATTGAAAAGCGTTAACTAGTCTTAAATAGGCTAGCAACATGCTACAAACATGCTAAAACATGCTAGCAACACTTAGCTAAGAGCTAAAGCATGCTATTAATACAAATACAAAAGGAAATTGCTGTAACTCATGTATATAATGTTGAATCTGACCCAAACTTAATATTCAACATGCTACAAAAATAATAAAGCATGCTAGCAACACTTAGCTAATATGCTAAAGCATGCTAATAATACAATGAAACAGGAAGTTACTCTAACTCAGGCATACAATGTCTAATCAGCCCCAAACTTAACATGTTTGATAAGAATCCTGGCCTAAACATACGCCCATGCCCGTATTCAGTTATAGTCATAGCGCCACCAGCTGGTAACAGGAAGCCACATGTTTAATACTGTTGTGGATGCCTAGCAACATTTAAAAAAAATTCAACAACTGTTAAACAGGGTAGCAACATGCTAGAAACATGCTATAACATGTTAGCAACATTTAGCTAAGTGCTAAAGCATACTCTTAATGCAATGAAACAGGAAGTTACTGTAACTCAGGCATGCAATGTCCAATCAGCCCCAAACTTCACATGTTTGATAACAGTCCTGGCCTGAAGATATCTACATGCCAATATTCAGTTATAGTTATAGCGCCACCTACTGTCAACAGGAAGTGACATGTTTAACACTGTGACACACTATTAGCAACACACTAAAAAAGCCATTGAGTGCTAAACTAGTTTAAAACGTACTCAAACATGCTAGCAACACTTACTTAGTGCTAAAGCATGTTGTTAAAGACATAAAACAGGAAGTTACTGTAACTCAGACATGCAATGTCCAATCAGCCCCAAACTTCACGTTTGATAAGACTCCTGGCCTGAAGATATATACATGCCCATATTAAGTTATAGTCACAGCGCCACCTGCTGACAACAGGAAGTGACGTTTAATGGTGTTACGGACTCCTAGCAACATATTAAAAAGCGTCAGCAAGTTTTAAATAGGCTAGCATCATGCTAGAATCATGTTAAAACATGCTAGCAACACTTAGCTGAGAGCTAAAGCATGATATTAATACAAAGAAAAATCAGTGTAACTCATGCATACAATGTCCAATCTGACCCAAGCTTAATATGTTTGATAAGAGTCCTGGTCTGAACACAAGCCCATGCCCATATTCAGTTATAGTGATAGTACCACCTGCTGGCAACAGGAAGTCACATGTTTAATACTGTTGTGGATGCCAAGCAACATTTTAAAAATATCAACAAGTGTTAAATAGGGTAGCAACATGCTAGAAACATGTTAGCAACATTTAGCTAAGTGCTAAAGCATACTCTTAATGCAATGAAACAGGAAGTTACTGTAACTCAGGCATGCAATGTCCAATCAGCCCCAAACTTAATATGTTTGATAAGAGTCTTGGACTGAATACATTTACATGCCAATATTCAGTTATAGTCATAGCGCCACCAGCTGGCAACAGCAAATTACTTGTTTTACACTAACTTAAGCATGCAATGTACAATTTGCACCAAACTTGACATGTTTGCCAATAGTCCTGGCCTGAAGACATCTAAAAGCCAATATTTTGTAATAGCGCCACCTGTTGGCAGCAGGATATGTCATGACTTATACTCAAGCATGCCATGTTCAAGCTTCACCAAACTTCATATGTTTGATAAAAGCGCTGGCCTGAACACATCTGCATGCCAATATTCAGTTATAGGCATAGCGCCACCAGCTGGCAGAAGGAAGATTGGCACATATCAATGACTTTGACATATTCCTCCTACATTTTCTGTGTTAATAGCATAGTGCCCACCATTCGCCACCGATCGGCGGTGAGCCCGAGTGCGAGGGCCCTACCATCGCTGCTTGCAGCTTTAATTAGGGCCCGAGCACCGATGGTGTGAGGACCCTATTGGATCTGCTTCGTTTATTATTAGGGCCCGAGCACCGATGGTGTGAGGACCCTATTGAATCTGCTCCGTTTATTATTATTATTATTATTATTATTATTATTATTATTATTATTATTCTCCAAAATGAATCGCATTTTAGAGGACCTAAACATGCCCAAAAACTCACAAAACTTTGCACACACATCAAACCTCGCGAAAATTTACGTCTGATATGGGGTTCAGAAGTGGGTGTGGCAAAATGGCTCGACAGCGCCACCTTTAGACGTTCAGCGGTGTGCGCTTTCATCTGTGATTCACGTACATGCACGGAAATCGGTACACACATGTAACACACCAATACCTACAAAAAAGCCTCTTGGAGCAAAATCCGGAACCCAACAGGAAGTCGGTTAATATTAATATTCTCAACAAAATTTGTGTCATTTTTGCCATTTTCAGGCGTCGTACATGAACGAACTCCTCCTAGAGATTTATTCGGATCAACGCCAAATTTGCAGAGTCTAGTCTAAAGCCCTTTGTGACGTTAAATTGTGAAGATCTAGAGTTTTCATCAGAGGGCGTGTCCGTGGCGGCCTCGCAAATTTCGATGTTTCGCCATGAAAAAGGAAGTTGCTATAACTCAGGCATACAATGTCCGATCTGTCCCAAACTTCACATGTGTGATAACACTCCTGACCTGATGACATCTACATGCCCATATTCAGTTATAATCATAGCGCCACCTGCTGGCAACAGGAAGTGTCATGCTGTACTCTACAACCAACTCCTCCTAGAGATTTATTCAGATCAACACCAAAATCTGTCAGTCTAATATAAAGGCCTTAGTGATGTTAAATTGTGAAGATCTTGAGTTTTCGGTAAAGGGCGTGTCCGTGGCGGCCTGACAAATTTCGAGGTCTCGCCATGGATATAAAACTTGTTATAACTCAGCCATAAAATGTCCAATTTGCCTCAAACTTCACATATTCGATAAGAGTCCTGGCCTGAACACAACTGAAGGCCAATATTCTATTATAATCACAGCGCCACCTGTTGGCTACAGGAAATGACTTGTATCAAACTCCTCCTAGACATATAATGATATCAACATTAAATTTGGTCAGTGTGATCTAGAGGCCTTAGAGATGTTAAATTGTGAAGATCTTGAGTTTTCGTTAAAGGGCGTGTCCATGGCGGCCTGACAAAGTTTGATGTTTCGCCATGGATATAGAAGTTGTCATAACTCAGCCATAAAATGTCCGATCTCCCTCAAACTTCACAGGTTTGGTAAGAGTCCTGGCCTGAAGACCCCTAAAGGCCAATATTCAGATATTATCATAGCGCCACCTGTTGGCAGCAATATATATCATATCTTTCACTAACTCAAACATACCAAAGTCAATCTGCACCAAACTTCATATGATTGATGAAAGTGGTGGCCTGAACACATCTACATGCCAATAATCAGTTATATGCATAGCGCCACCAGCTGGCAGCAGGTAATTTGGCACATTTAAGTGACTTTGATCTATTTTTCCTACATTTACTGTATTAAAAGCATACTGCCCACCGTTTGCTGTGTTCCTAAAGCCACCGGTCGGCGGTGAGCCCGTGTGCGAGGGCCCGTTCATCGCTGCTTGCAGCTTTAATTATTATTATTATTCTTCTTCTCCGGAATGAATCGCATTTTTGAGGGCCTAAACATACCCGAAAACTCATGAAACTTTGCACACACATCAAACCTGGCGAAAATGGATGTCTGATATGGGTTTCAGAGATGGGTGTGGCAAAACGGCTCGATAGCGCCACCTTTACACGTTCCGCGGTGTGCGCTTTCAGCTATGATTCACGTACATGCATGAAAATCGGTACACACATGTAACTCACCAATACCTACAAAAAAGCCTCCTGGGACAAAATCCGAAACCCAACAGGAAGTCGGTTATTATTAATTTTCTTAGCAAAATTTGTGTCATTTTTGCCATTTTCAGGCGTGGTACTTGAACGAACTCCTCCTAGAGATTTACTCCGATCAACAGCAAATTTGGTGAGTCTAATCTAAAGCCCTTTGTGACGTTAAATTGTGAAGATCTAGAGTTTTCATCGGAGGGCGTGTCTGTGGCGGCCTCGCAATTTTCGATGTTTCGCCATGAAAAAGGAAGTTGCTATAACTTAGGCATAAAATGTCCGATCTGTCCCAAACTTCACATGTGTGATAACACTCCTGACCTGATGACATCTACATATCCATATTCAGTTATAGTCATAGCGCCACCTGCTGGCAACAGGAAGTGTCATGCTGTACTCCACAACCAACTCCTCCTAGAGATTTATACAGATCAACACCAAAATCGGTCAGTCTAATATAAAGGCCTTAGTGATGTTAAATTGTGAAGATCTTGAGTTTTCGTTGAAGGGCGTGTCCGTGGCGGCCTGACAAATTTCGAGGTCTCGCCATGGATATAAAACTTGTTATAACTCAGCCATAAAATGTCCGATTTGCCTCAAACTTCACATATTCGATAAGAGTCCTGGCCTGAACACATCTGAAGGCCAATAATCTATTATAATCACAGCGCCACCTGTTGGCAACAGGAAATGACTTGTATCAAACTCCTCCTAGAGATTTAATGATATCGACATTATATTTGGTCAGTCTGATCTAGAGGCCTTAGAGATGTTAAATTGCGAAGATCTTGAGTTTTCGTTAAAGGGCGTGTCCGTGGCTGCGTGACAAAGTTTGATGTTTCGCCATGGACATAGAAGTTGTTATAACTCAGCCATAAAATGTCCGATCTGCCTCAAACTTCACAGGTTTGGTAAGAGTCCTGGCCTGAAGACACCTAAAGGCCAATATTCAGATATTATCATAGCGCCACCTGTTGGTAGCAGGATATATCATATCTTTCACTAACTCAAACATACCAAGGTCAATCTGCACCAAACTTCATATGTTTGATGAAAGTGGTAGCCTAAACACATCTACATGCCAATAATCAGTTATAGGCATAGCGCCACCAGCTGGCGGCAGTAAATTTGGCACATTTAAGTGACTTTGACATATTTCTCATATTTTTACTGTATTAAAAGCATACTACCCACCATTTGCTGTGTTCCTAAAGCCACCGGTCAGCGGTGAGCCCGTGTGCGAGGGCCCGTTCATCGCTGCTTGCAGCTTTAATTAGGGCCCGAGCACCGATGGTGTGAGGACCCTATTGGATCTGCTTCGTTTATTATTAGGGCCCGAGCCCAAAAGGGCGAAGGCCCTATTGTTCTTCTAAGGATTCTTATTTGTTTTTTTTTTTTTTTTTTTTTATTTTTTTTCAACCGTTGGGGCACTTTTGGGGGCCTTAACATACTCAAAAACTCTTGAAAATTTGCACACACGTTGGAATCTGCCGTCGTCCGGACGCCACAGAGGCTGGGACCCGGGCGTGGTTCAGGGCCTCTACAGCGCCCCCTGGAACACAGTTTGAAAACTTGATGTACTGCGCACACATACTTGCACGTACTCATATGAAACTCGGTACACATATAGAACTCATCGAGCTGAACAACTTTTGTACTCTATGTCATGGGCTCCACGCAACAGGAAGTGAGATATTTAGGGCTGTTTAAAAAGCGCATGCTCTGGAATTTAACGTACTCCTCCCAGGAATTCCATGGGATTGTCACCAAACTCGGTCAGCATGATCTCAAGGCATTGGGGACGCTAAATTGCGAGGAGATTTTTGATATCTCGAACGGTTTGGCCGTGGCAAGGCGACAAAGTTATGGCGAGAAATGAGAAACAGGAAGTGTCTAATAACTGTTGCACACATTGCCTGATTCTGATGAAACTTCACCAGTTTGTTCCTTGTATGATGCCGATTCCATAAATGTGACTATTATGAGTCAAAGTTATAGCGCCACCAACTGGCAGCAGGAAACGTGTCATTTTCAAAATGCTTTGAAATCAGCCTCTTAATTTTACTCGATTTTCTTTAAACTTCATCAAAATCATGTCAAAACACGGCCGATAAGAATATGTAAAGGGGTCGATGATAAATCAAATGCTGTTGCCATGGCAACGTGTCAAACTTTAAAATTACATTCCTGTCTTTTCGAGGCAGATAACATGCTTAGAATTTCATGAAACTCAACACACACATCAATATTAATGATAGTTAGACACTGGCAAAAGGTCATAAATGGGCGTGGAGCAGGCACTCTATAGCGCCATCTTTTGACAAAAGTTGGGGGGTTAGTTTTTCCTACAGTCACCAAACTCTGTACATATATTGTTCTCATCAATCTGGACAACTTTCTAAATCAAACTCATTAGCTAAGACCAACAGAAAGCAGGCTATTTTGATTTGAAGGTGGATTTTTTGAAAAATCAGGTAGTAAACAAATTCACACTACTCCTAAGAACAACCAGCTGTTCACACCAAACTTTTTTAACATGAAGAGAAGATTCTGAAGATGTTAAATTGCGAGCGGATTTTGGATATCTCGAACGGTGTTGACGTGGTGATTTTTTAAAGATATAGTAAAAAACATAACCCTAATTTTTTATATCTTTAAAGTGCAGCATCCAAACTCTTTAAAACTTTTTTCACACAGAGATCTAATCATTCTGAGCAAGTGCTGGAAATATTAATTTTATACAAGCTTCAATGAATTAAAGAAAATTAAAAAAATAACTCAGAAACCTGCTGTCACTCTGGTGAATGTCTCTACAGTATGTGTGTGCGTTCAGTCAGGCACAGAGAAGCTCATTATTGCAGGGGGGAGGGGTGAGAGGCAGAGAGGGTGACAGAGTAGAGAGCCATTCTACAGACCATCTTTGAACAAAAAATGCACATATGTATTTTAATTACATAAATATGTCTGATCTTTGAGAGTCTGATATTTTGAGAAAATATAAAGGGTCACTTAGTCTTTCATTGTTCGTATTTTGCAGTTGTTGTTTTTTATTTATTTTTTACTTAACTGTACCATGAACTTGTCCTATTCAGTCACATAGCAAAAGATTTAAAAAAATACAACTTTTTAGCATGATCAATTTATCTTCATTGATAGACAATATTTACATAGTGTTATTTATTGAATATAAAATAATAATAATAAAAAATTATGACAAACTTTGACAACAAAACAAACGTTACTGTTATCTCTTCAAAACATCTGAAAACCATAATTTTAAGATCAGTTATAAATATATATATATCACCCCGTTAAAATACTCAACTTGATTTTTAAAGATATTTTGAAAGAATGAAGAGTTTATAGAGCACTTTATTGTGTATTGCTGTACACCCACATGAACTGTGTTCATGTTCATGTTAATTCACAGTACATAAACTTTATATGAATACTTTTTTTAGCTTAATATTAATTAACATTAATAAATGCTATTTATTTATTGGTCATGTTAACTAATATAGTTAATGCTAACAAATGAAACTGGATGGCAACATTTTATATTTTGTGTGTATGTGTCTGTGTGTTGATTTTAAAGTGTAACCCTTTCAATTCTGTAAACTTAAAATCCAAACTAGCAGAGGGTTACTGTGAATGCATGTGCCAACTGGGCACCGTCTTCCTTATTGATTCTTAGTTATGTAGCGCTTAAGAGTGATGTCTTATAACAGGAGTCACCAGCAAACCAATATCCACACAAAAATTGTACAGATAGGTAACAATGACATTTAAGCAGAAGTGGTGGATGTAAAGGAAGCAATAATAACATTTTGCTATCATCATGAATCATGTTCTTATCATCATTTGTAGCATACTGGTTCACAGTTGGCATTTATCTGAAGTCCTTGCATTGATTGCATTTAATTAAATCAACATTATATTTGGTCAGTCTGATCTTGAAGCCTTAGAGATGTTAAATTGTGAAGATCTTGAGTTTTCATTAAAGGGCATGTCCGTGGTGGCCTGACAAAGTTTGATGTTTCTGCATAGACATAGAAGTGGTTATAACTTAGCCTGAAAATGTCTGATCTGCCACAAAATTCACAGGTTTGGTAAGAGTCCTGGCCTGAAGACACCTAAAGACCAATATTCAGATATTATCATAGCGCCACCTGTTGGCAGCAGGATATCTCATATATTTCACTAACTCAAACATACCAAGGTCAATCTGCACCAAACTTCATATGTTTGATAATAGTGCTGGCCTGAACACATCTACATGCCAATAATCAGTTATAGGCATAGCGCCACCAGCTGGCAGCGGCAAGTTTGGCACATTTAAGTGACTTTGACATATTTCTCCTACATTTACTGTATTAAAAGCATACTGCCCACCGTTTGCTGTTTTCCTGAATCCACCGGTCGGCGGTGAGCCCGGGTGCGAGGGCCCGTTCATCGCTGCTCGCAGCTTTAATTATTATTATTATTTTTTTTTCAATGTTTTGGGGGATTTCGGGGGCCTTAACATACACGAAAACTCTTGAAACTTTGCACACACATTGGAACCTGCGGCCATCAGGGCCGGACAGACTTTGACATGGGGGGGTCACCTGGGGGGGGGCATGGCACAGCGTTAAAAATTGCGACTTTTAAAGGGCTCTGGAGCGCACAACGGTTGACCTACAGTCACCAAAATTCATACACATATAGACCTCATCCGGCCGAACAAATTTCACACTCATAGTCCGTGCTTCGCCAAACAGGAAGTCGGCTGTTCAGGGATGTCTAAAAAGTGCATGCAATGGAATTTGAAATACTCCTACTAGGCCTTTCCACCGATGGCCACCAAACTCGGTCAGCATGATCTCAAGACATTGGGGATGCAAAATTGCCAGGGGATTTTTGATATCTCGAACGGTTTGACCGTGACGGGGCGACAAATTTATGGCGAGAAATGAGAAACAGGAAGTGCCTAATAACTTTGGCATACTTTGTCTGATTTTGACCAAACTTCAGCAGTTTGTTCGTCGTCTGATGCCGATCACAGAGATGTGACTATTATGAGTCAAAGTTATAGCGCCACCAACTGGCAGCAGAAAGCGTGACGTTTTTGAAACGCTTTAAACTCAGCCTCTTAATTTTACTCAATTTGCTTCAAACTTCATCACAATAATGTCAAAACACGACCGATAAGAATCTGTGAAGGGCGTTATCCATAACTTTTATCATGTTGCCATGGCAACGTGTCAAACTTTACCTTTAGTTTTTTGTGTTTTTGAGACACTTAAAATGCTTAGAATTTCATGAAACTCAACACACACATCTGTATTAATGACAGTTAAACACTGATAAAAGCCCATAAATGGGCGTGGAGCAGGCGCTCCATAGCGCCACCTTTTGACAAAAGTTGGGGGGTTACTTTGTCCTACAGTCACCAAACTCGGTACATATATTGGACTCATCAAGCCGGACAACTTTCTAATTTACACCCATTAGCTACGACCAACAGGAAGTCAGCTATTTTTAGTTAAATATGGATTTTTGGAAAAATCAAGCTGTGGAATTTGAAATACTACTCCTAGACCTTTCCACCGATGGCCACCAAACTCGGTCAGCATGATCTCAAGATATTGGGAATGCAAAATTGCCAGGGGATTTTTGGTATCTCGAACGGTTTGGCCGTGGCAGGGCGACAAATTATGGCGAGAAATGAGAAACAGGAAGTGTCTAATAATTTTGACACACTTTATCTGATTTTGACCAAACTTTAGCAGTTTGTTCGTCGTATGATACCGATCACAGAGATGTGACTATTATGAGTCAAAGTTATAGCGCCACCAACTGGCAGCAGGAAGTGTGTTGCTTGCAAAACGCTTTTAAATCAACCTCTTAATTTTACTCAATTTGCTTCAAATTTCATCAGAATAATATCAAAACACGGCCGATGAGAATCTGTGAAGGGGTCCTTGATACATCAAACGCTGTTGCCATGGCAACGTGTCAAACTTATACATTTGTTTCCTGTGTTTTTAAATATAGCTGTGAATAAATTCATATCACTCATAGCAGAATCAGACATCTCACACCAAACTTTGTCAACATGATGCCAAGATACTGAAGATGCTAAACTGTGAACGGCTTTGGGATATCTTGAATGGTGTTGATGTGGTGATTTATGAAAGTAACAGTAAAAAAGATTAAGAGTAATCTTCATATATCTTTAAATTGCATTATTCTAACTCATCAAAACTTTTTAACTTATAAAGAACAAGACATTCTTAGGGAATCTGAGTATATATATGAAAATATATATGTTATCATGCTCAGAGGCCCCAAAAACATTATAAAAGTGTAATATATGTTTGTCATTTTAAGGCTCTTATACCAGGAATGAACACTAGAGGTCCTCATAAGATAAGGAATCGTTTGCCTCTAATGCTATTTAGCTCATTCTCAGTGTATAAGAATGACAATAATCCATAGAATCAGTTGATATGTACTGTACTGTGAATGTACTTTTACATAATTATTTTGTATAGGTGCTTAAAGAGCATTAAAATCTTTTTTTTTATCTTTTAAGGAAAAATTATATGATCTATATACATATATACACTCTCACTGATAGAACAAAAAAATCTTATAAGTATGACACTATACTGCTCAGGTCACTTAATTAGAATGAGAAACAAATACATAAAGGCCAAAAAAAAATCAACTAAGTTAATATGTGTTTATTTTTAATATATTTGTTTATAATTATTTTACAGATGCTTATAGATCATTAAAATAATATTTAAAAATGGTTGTAGATCATAAAACATGGTTACTATTTAAAATAGGGTCTCTTTTAACAATGGTTAATGAACTAACAAACTCGAACGAACAGACTTTGACATGGGGGGGTCACCTGGGGGGGGGCATGGCACAGCGTTAAAAATTGCGACTTTTAAAGGGCTCTGGAGCGCACAACGGTTGACCTACAGTCACCAAAATTCATACACATATAGACCTCATCCGGCCGAACAAATTTCACACTCATAGTCCGTGCTTCGCCAAACAGGAAGTCGGCTGTTCAGGGATGTCTAAAAAGTGCATGCAATGGAATTTGAAATACTCCTACTAGGCCTTTCCACCGATGGCCACCAAACTCGGTCAGCATGATCTCAAGACATTGGGGATGCAAAATTGCCAGGGGATTTTTGATATCTCGAACGGTTTGACCGTGACGGGGCGACAAATTTATGGCGAGAAATGAGAAACAGGAAGTGCCTAATAACTTTGGCATACTTTGTCTGATTTTGACCAAACTTCAGCAGTTTGTTCGTCGTCTGATGCCGATCACAGAGATGTGACTATTATGAGTCAAAGTTATAGCGCCACCAACTGGCAGCAGAAAGCGTGACGTTTTTGAAACGCTTTAAACTCAGCCTCTTAATTTTACTCAATTTGCTTCAAACTTCATCACAATAATGTCAAAACACGACCGATAAGAATCTGTGAAGGGCGTTATCCATAACTTTTATCATGTTGCCATGGCAACGTGTCAAACTTTACCTTTAGTTTTTTGTGTTTTTGAGACACTTAAAATGCTTAGAATTTCATGAAACTCAACACACACATCTGTATTAATGACAGTTAAACACTGATAAAAGCCCATAAATGGGCGTGGAGCAGGCGCTCCATAGCGCCACCTTTTGACAAAAGTTGGGGGGTTACTTTGTCCTACAGTCACCAAACTCGGTACATATATTGGACTCATCAAGCCGGACAACTTTCTAATTTACACCCATTAGCTACGACCAACAGGAAGTCAGCTATTTTTAGTTAAATATGGATTTTTGGAAAAATCAAGCTGTGGAATTTGAAATACTACTCCTAGACCTTTCCACCGATGGCCACCAAACTCGGTCAGCATGATCTCAAGATATTGGGAATGCAAAATTGCCAGGGGATTTTTGGTATCTCGAACGGTTTGGCCGTGGCAGGGCGACAAATTATGGCGAGAAATGAGAAACAGGAAGTGTCTAATAATTTTGACACACTTTATCTGATTTTGACCAAACTTTAGCAGTTTGTTCGTCGTATGATACCGATCACAGAGATGTGACTATTATGAGTCAAAGTTATAGCGCCACCAACTGGCAGCAGGAAGTGTGTTGCTTGCAAAACGCTTTTAAATCAACCTCTTAATTTTACTCAATTTGCTTCAAATTTCATCAGAATAATATCAAAACACGGCCGATGAGAATCTGTGAAGGGGTCCTTGATACATCAAACGCTGTTGCCATGGCAACGTGTCAAACTTATACATTTGTTTCCTGTGTTTTTAAATATAGCTGTGAATAAATTCATATCACTCATAGCAGAATCAGACATCTCACACCAAACTTTGTCAACATGATGCCAAGATACTGAAGATGCTAAACTGTGAACGGCTTTGGGATATCTTGAATGGTGTTGATGTGGTGATTTATGAAAGTAACAGTAAAAAAGATTAAGAGTAATCTTCATATATCTTTAAATTGCATTATTCTAACTCATCAAAACTTTTTAACTTATAAAGAACAAGACATTCTTAGGGAATCTGAGTATATATATGAAAATATATATGTTATCATGCTCAGAGGCCCCAAAAACATTATAAAAGTGTAATATATGTTTGTCATTTTAAGGCTCTTATACCAGGAATGAACACTAGAGGTCCTCATAAGATAAGGAATCGTTTGCCTCTAATGCTATTTAGCTCATTCTCAGTGTATAAGAATGACAATAATCCATAGAATCAGTTGATATGTACTGTACTGTGAATGTACTTTTACATAATTATTTTGTATAGGTGCTTAAAGAGCATTAAAATCTTTTTTTTTATCTTTTAAGGAAAAATTATATGATCTATATACATATATACACTCTCACTGATAGAACAAAAAAATCTTATAAGTATGACACTATACTGCTCAGGTCACTTAATTAGAATGAGAAACAAATACATAAAGGCCAAAAAAAATCAACTAAGTTAATATGTGTTTATTTTTAATATATTTGTTTATAATTATTTTACAGATGCTTATAGATCATTAAAATAATATTTAAAAATGGTTGTAGATCATAAAACATGGTTACTATTTAAAATAGGGTCTCTTTTAACAATGGTTAATGAACTAACAAACTCGAACGAACAACGAACAATTTATTTGTACTCGATTTTCTTCAAACTTCATCAGAATAATGTAGAACATGGCCGATGAGAGTCTGTAAAGGCGTCCCTTATGCATTAAATACTGTTGCCATGGCAAATAAAAAAATAAAAATACATTCAAATATTTGTTTCCTGTGTTTTTGAGGCAGATAGCGTGCTTAGAATTTCATTTTCCATTTTCAATTTTCAATGATTTATTATATATTTAAAGTGCAGCATCCTAACTCTTTGAAACTTTTTTCATACAAATAACTATTCATTCTGATCAAACACAGTTAATTTCATACTTATACAAAACTCCACGAATGAAAGAAAATAAAAAAAACATATCTGATCTCACTCTGCTCTGCACTCTATGTGTGTGTTTGTGTGGTAAGTGGCTGAGTGTAAGGAGGGGGGATGGGTGGTAAGAGAAAGAGTCAGAGAGGAGGAGAGACAGTAAGGGTTACTCCAAAGGGTTACTGTGAATGCATGTGCCAACCGGGCACCGTTTTCCTGATGCTATCGGGATGGCGACTGCACAGTCGGCGAGGGCCCGGTCATCGCTGCTTGCAGCTTTAATTAGGGCCCGAGCCCAGAATGGGCGAAGGCCCTCTTGTTTTCCTAAGGATTCTTATTTTTTTTTTTTTTTTTTTTTGTTAACCTTCCGGGCACTTAAGGGGGTCTTAACATGCTCAAAAACTCTTGAAAATTTGCACACATGTCGGAATCTGCGGCCATCAGGACGTCACAGAGGCTGGTACCGGGGCGTGGCAAGGGGACTCTACAGCGCCCCCTGGAATTTTTAGGGCCATATAGCACACATACTTGAACGTACACATATGAAACTCGGTACACATATAGAACTCATTGAGATGAACAACTTTTGTACTCTATGTCATTTTTTTAACGCAACAGGAAGTGAGATATTTAGGGCTGTTTAAAAAGCGCATGCTCTGGAATTTAACGTACTCCTCCCAGGATTTCCATACGATTGTCACCAAACTCGGTCAGCATGATCTCAAGACATTGGGGACGCTAAATTGCGAGGGGATTTTTGATATCTCGAACGGTTTGGCCGTGGCAAGGCGACAAAGTTATGGCGAGAAATGAGAAACAGGAAGTGTCTAATAACTGTTGCACACATTGCCTGATTCTGATGAAACTTCACCAGATTGTTCGTTGTATGATGCCGATTCCATAAATGGGACTATTATGAGTCAAAGTTATAGCGCCACCAACTGGTAGCAGGAAGCGTGTCATTTTCAAAATGCTTTGAAATCAGCCTCTTAATTTTACTTGATTTTCTTCAAACTTCATCAAAATAATGTCAAAACACGGCCGATAAGAATATGTAAAGGGTACGATGATAAATCAAATGCTGTTGCCATGGCAACGTGTTAAACTTTAAAATTAGATTTCTGTCTTTTCGAGGCTGTTAACATGCTTAGAATTTCATGAAACTCAACACACACATCAATATTAATGATAGTTAGACACTGGCAAAAGGTCATAAATGGGCGTGGAGCAGGCACTCTATAGCGCCATCTTTTGACAAAAGTTGGGGGGTTAGTTTTTCCTACAGTCACCAAACTCTGTACATATATTGTTCTCATCAATCTGGACAACTTTCTAAATCAAACTCATTAGCTAAGACCAACAGGAAGCCGGCTATTTTGATTTGAATGTGGATTTTTGGAAAAATCAGGCTGTAAACAAATTCACACTCCTTCTAAGAATAACAAGGTATTCACACCAAACTTTTTTAACATGAAGAGAAGATTCTGAAGATGTTAAATTGCGAGCGGATTTGGGATATCTCGAACGGTGTTGATGTGGTGATTTTTTAAAAAACATAACCCTAATTTTTTATATCTTTAAAGTGCAGCATCCAAACTCTTTAAAACTTTTTTCACACAGAGATCTAATCATTATGAGCAAGTGCTGGTAATATCATAGTTATTCAAGCTTCTATGAATTAAAGAAAATTAAAAAAAGAAATCAGTAAACTGTTGTCACTGGGCTGACAGTCTGTGTTGACACTAAGAGTGACTGAAGGGGGAGGGGTGAAAGGGAGAGAGACCAGTGGAACATGCTGTTTTGCTTAAGACCATCTTTGAGGAAGATGCAATTTGCACATTGCACATTGCTGTAGTTTAATCTGCATAAATAAGTCTGAACTTTGAGAGTCTGATCTTTGAGAAAATATAAAGGGTCACGAACTCTTTCATTCTTTGTATATTGCAGTTGTTGTTTTTTATTTATTTTTTACTGAACTGTACCATGAACTTGTCCTATTCAGTCACATAGCAAAAGATTAAGAAAAATACAGCTTTTTAGCATGAGCAATTTATCTTCATTGATAGACATTTATTTTCATAATTAAAATTTTTGATTCAATAAAAAAAACACTAACAATTTCAAGACAAACTTTGACAACAAAACAAACTTTGCTGTTATCTGTTCAAAACATCTGAAAATTGTACCATTTTAAGATGAGTTATATTTATATATCGCCCCATTACAATACCCAACTTGATTTTTAAAGATATTTTGAAAGAATGAAGCGTTTATTGAGCACTTTATTGTTTATTGTTGTATACCCACATGAACTGTGTTCATGTTCATGTTAATTCACAGTACATACACTATGTTAAAAGATACTAATTTACCTTTAAACAATATATGAGTACTTTTTTAGGTTAATATTAATTAACATTAATAAATGCTATTTATTATTGTTCATGTTAACAATGTTAACAAATGAAACTGGATGGTAAAGTTGTATATTTAGTGTGTATTTGTCTGTGTGTTGATTTAAAAATGTAACCCTTTCATTTCTGTAAACTTTAAATCCAAACTGGCAGAGGGTTACTGTGAATGCATGTGCCAACTGGGCACCGTTTTGCTAATTGATTCTTAGTTATGTAGCGCTTAAGAGTGATGTCTTATAACAGGAGTCACCTGCAAAGCAATGTCCACACACAAATGGAACAGATAGGTAACGATGACATTTAAACAGAAGTGGTGGATGTAAAGCAAGCAATAATAACATTTTGTTATCATCATGAATTACATGTTCTTATCATCATCCTCAGAATATAGGGAAAATGTTCCCTATATTGTGAACGGCTTTGGGATATCTTGAACGGTGTTGATGTGGTGATTTATGAAAGTAACAATAAAAAAAGATGAAGAGTTATTTTCATATATCTTTAAATTGCATTATTCTTACTCATCAAAACTTTTTACATATAAAGACCAAGAAATTCTTAGGAAATACGTGTAGTTTCAAAATGTTATCATGCTCAGAGGCCCCAAAAACATTAAAAGTGTCAAATAAATTCGTCAGATTAAAGCTCTAATACCAGGGATGAACACTAGAGGTCCTCATAAGATAAGGAATCGTTTGACCTCTAATGCTATTTAGCTCATTGTCAGTGTATAAGAATGAAAATAATCCATAGAATCAGTTGATATATACTGTACTGTCAGTGTAATTTTACATAATTATTTTGTATAGGTGCTTAAAGAGCATTAAAATATTTTTTTTATCTTTTAAGGAAAAATTATGTGATTTAAATACATATATACACTCTCACTGATAGAACAAAGTATCTTATAAGTATGACACTATACTGCTCAGTTCACTTAATTAGAATGAGAAACAAATACAAAAAGGCCAAAAAGTCAACTAAGTTAATATGTATTTATTTTCAATATATTTGTTTATAATTATTTCACAGATGCTTATAGACTATTAAAATAATATTTAAAAATGCTTGTAGACCATAAAACATGGTAACTATTTAAAATAGGGTCCAATACCTACAAAAAAGCCTCTTGAGATAAAATCCGAAACCCAACAGGAAGTCGGTTATTATTTATTTTCTCAGCAAAATTTGTGTCATTTTTGCCATTTTCAGGTGTCATACTTGAACGAACTCCTCCTAGAGATTTATTCCGATCAACACCAAATTTGGTGAGTCTAATCTAAAGCCCTTTGTGACGTTAAATTGTGAAGATCTAGAGTTTTCATCGGAGGGCGTGTCCGTGGCGGCCTCACAAATTTCGATGTTTCGCCATGAAAAAGGAAGTTGCTATAACTTAGGCATAAAATGTCCGATCTGTCCCAAACTTCACATGTGTGATAACACTCCTGACCTGAAGACATCTACATGCCCATATTCAGTTATAGTCATAGCGCCACCTGCAGGCAACAGGAAGTGTCATGCTGTACTCTACAACCAACTCCTCCTAGAGATTTATACAGATCAACTCCAAAATCGGTCAGTCTAATATAAAGTCCTTAGCGATGTTAAATTGTAAAGATCTTGAGTTTTCGGTAAAGGGCGTGTCCGTGGCGGCCTGACAAATTTTGAGGTCTCGCCATGGATATAAAACTTGTTATAACTCAGCCATAAAATGTCCGATTTGCCTCAAACTTCACATATTCGATAAGAGTCCTGGCCTGAACACATCTCAAGGCCAACATTCTATTATAATCACAGCGCCACCTGTTGGCAACAGGAAATGACTTGTATCAAACTCCTCTTAGAGATTTAATGATATTAACATTATATTTGATCATTCTGATCTAGAGGCTTTAAAGATGGTAAATTGCGAAGATCTTGAGTTTTCGTTAAAGGGCGTGTCTGTGGCGGCCTGACAAAGTTTGATGTTTCGCCATGGACATAGAAGTTGTTATAACTCAGCCATAAAATGTCCGATCTGCCTCAAACTTCACAGGTTTGGTAAGAGTCCTGGCCTGAAGACACCTAAAGGCCAATATTCAGATATTATCATAGCGCCACCTGTTGGCAGCAGGATATATCATATCTTTCACTAACTCAAACATACCAAGGTCAATCTGCACCAAACTTCATATGTTTGATGAAAGTGGTGGCCTGAACACATCTACATGCCAATAATCAGTTATATGCATAGCGCCACCAGCTGGCAGCAGAAAATTTGGCACATTTAAGTGACTTTGACATATTTCTCCTATTTTTAATGTATTAAAAGCATACTACCCCCCATTTGCTGTTTTCCTAAAGCCACCGGTCGGCGGTGAGCCCGGGTGCGAGGGCCCGATCATCGCTGCTTGCAGCTTTAATTATTATTATTATTCTTCTTCTCCGGAATGAATCGCATTTTTGAGGGCCTAAACATACCCGAAAACTCATGAAACTTTGCACACACATCAAACCTGGCGAAAATGGATGTCTGATATGGGTTTCAGAGATGGGTGTGGCAAAACGGCTCGATAGCGCCACCTTTACACGTTCCGCGGTGTGCGCTTTCAGCTATGATTCACGTACATGCATGAAAATCGGTACACACATGTATCTCACCAATACCTACAAAAAAGCCTCCTGGGACAAAATCCGAAACCCAACAGGAAGTCGGTTATTATTAATTTTCTTAGCAAAATTTGTGTCATTTTTGCCATTTTCAGGCGTCGTACTTGAACGAACTCCTCCTAGAGATTTACTCCGATCAACAGCAAATTTGGTGAGTCTAATCTAAAGCCCTTTGTGACGTTAAATTGTGAAGATCTAGAGTTTTCATCAGAGGGTGTGTCCGTGGCGGCCTCGCAAATTTCGATGTTTCGCCATGAAAAAGGAAGTTGCTATAACTTAGGCATAAAATGTCCGATCTGTCCCAAACTTCACATGTGTGATAACACTCCTGACCTGATGACATCTACATATCCATATTCAGTTATAGTCATAGCGCCACCTGCTGGCAACAGGAAGTGTCATGCTGTACTCTACCACCAACTCCTCCTAGAGATTTATACAGATCAACACCAAAATCGGTCAGTCTAATATAAAGGCCTTAGAGATGTTAAATTGTGAAGATCTTGAGTTTTCGGTAAAGGGCGTGTCCGTGGCGGCCTGACAAATTTCGAGGTCTCGCCATGGATATAAAACTTGTTATAACTCAGCCATAAAATGTCCGATTTGCCTCAAACTTCACATATTCGATAAGAGTCCTGGCCTGAACACATCTGAAGGCCAATATTCGATTATAATCACAGCGCCACCTGTTGGCAACAGGAAATGACTTGTATCAAACTCCTCCTAGAAATTTATTGATATCAACATTATATTTGGTCAGTCTGATCTAGAGGCCTTAGAGATGTTAAATTGTGAAGATCTTGAGTTTTCGTTAAAGGGCGTGTCTGTGGCGGCGTGACAAAGTTTGATGTTTCGCCATGGACATAGAAGTTGTTATAACTCAGCCATAAAATGTCCGATCTGCCTCAAACTTCACAGGTTTGGTAAGAGTCCTGGCCTGAAGACACCTAAAGGCCAATATTCAGATATTATCATAGGGCCACCTGTTGGCAGCAGGATATATCATATCTTTCACTAACTCAAACATACCAAGGTCAATCTGCACCAAACTTCATATGTTTGATGAAAGTGGTGGCCTGAACACATCTACATGCCAATAATCAGTTATAGGCATAGCGCCACCAGCTGGCAGCAGGAAATTTGGCACATTTAAGTGACTTTGACATATTTCTCCTATTTTTACTGTATTAAAAGCATACTACCCACCATTTGCTGTGTTCCTAAAGCCACCGGTCGGCGATGAGCCCGTGTGCGAGGGCCCGTTCATCGCTGCTTGCAGCTTTAATTAGGGCCCGAGCCCAGAATGGGCGAAGGCCCTATTGTTTTTCTAAGGATTATTATTATTATTATTATTATTATTATTATTATTTCATCAATGTTTTGGGGGATTTCGGGGTCCTTAACATACACGAAAACTCTTGAAACTTTGCACACGCATTGGAACCTGCGGCCATCAGGGCCGGACAAACTTTGACATGGGGGGGTCACCTGGGGGGGGCGTGGCACAGCGTTAAAAATTTCAACTTTTGAGGGACTCTGGAGCACACACCGGTTGACCTATATTTATCAAAATTCATACACATATAGACGTCATCGAGCCGAACAACTCTAATGCTCAAAGTCCGTGCTTCGCCCAACAGGAAGTCAGCTATTCAGGGATGTCTAAAAAGTGCATGCAATGGAATTTGAAATACTCCTTCAAGGCCTTTCCACCGATGGCCTCCAAACTCGGTCAGCATGATCTCAAGACATTGGGGAAACAAAATTGCCAGGGGAATTTTGATATTTCAAACGGTTTGGCCGTGGCGGGGCGACAAAATTATGGCGAGAAATGAGAAACAGGAAGTGTCTAATAACTTTAACACACTTTGTCTGATTTTGACCAAACTTCAGCAGTTTGTTCAACGTATGATGCCAGTCACAGAGATGTGACTATTATGAGTCAAAGTTATAGCGCCACCAACTGGCAGCAGAAAGCGCAACGTTTTCTAAATGCTTTTAAATCAGCCTCTTAATTTTACTCAATTTGCTTCAAACTTCATCCCAATAATGTCGAAATACGGCTGATGAGAATCTGTGAAGGGCATTATCGATAACTTTTATCATGTTGCCATGGCAATGTGTCAAACTTTAACTTTAGTTTTTTGTGTTTTCGAGCCACTTAAAATACTTGGAATTTCATGAAACTCAACACACACATCTGTATTAATGATATTTAGACACTGATAAAAGCCTATAAATGGGCGTGGAGGAGGCACTCTATAGCGCCACCTTTTGACAAAAGTTGGGGGTTTAGTTTTGCCTACAGTCACCAAACTTGGTACGTATATTGCTCTCATCAATCCGGACAACTTTCTAATTAACACTCATTAGCTATAATAAACAGGAAGTTGGCTATTTTTATTTGAATGTGGATTTTTGGAAAATTCAGGCTGTAAATAAAATCATACTAAACAAAGCAGAAACAAGAAGTTCACACCAAACTTTGTCAACATGATAAGAATATACTCAAAATGCTAAATTGTGAGCGGATTTGGGATATCTTGAATGGTGTTGATGTGGTGATTTTTTAAAGTCACAGTAAAAAAAGTAGCATTAATTTTCATATATCTTTAAAGTGCCTAATACCAACTCTTCAAAACTTTGTATATATGAAGAACAAATCATTCTTAGAAAATACGCTTGGTATCAAAATTTTATCATGCTCAGAGGCCCCAAAAACATTAAAAGTATCCAGAAGTGAAAGAGAGAAATGAAAACTGTAATACAAGGCATGAACACCAGAGGTCCTCGTATGATAAGGAATATTTTTACCTCTAAAGCTATTCTGCTCATTCATAATGTACAACAAAGAAACGAATGCATAGATTCATTTGCAGTTGTTATGTACTGTACTTTCAGAATACTTTTAAATAATTTTAAAATAAACACTAAAAAGCATTATTTTATTTTTTTTATGAAAAATTATGAAATGTTTTGTTTGTCTCTCACTGATTTGGTAACACTTTCTATGAAGCCCCTGTTATAAGGGTATTTCTAAGGCATTATAATGAACGCATAATGCATTATAAAAAAAACGTATAATATAATATATTATATCATCCAATGAATATTCATAACAACAAATATCATACATTATAATACTTAAATATTAGAGGTTATAACTTTTAAGATTATGATTTATAACACACAATAGACACCATATTAAATCTACTTCATTTGTAATGGACTATATCATATTAGATTTATTTTTTACATTATATTCTATTCTATTGACTATAAGCAACTAAATCTCACCAACTAACACTCCTTACAGTGTAGACTTAGATTAATGTTAGGCTAAGTAGAAGGTTCATGTTCTTGCAAAGTTACTTATAATCAGTTTGTCTTTTGGGGAACTGTCAAAATACAGTGTTAGCACATATTTAGCACACTACTAATAATAATTACTGCTAGCTGACATGCAGTTGCAGAGTTACTTATAAAAAGCTGTCTAACGGGTACCATCAAAATAATTAAACTGATCATATTATACATTCATCTGATCTGATACCTGATCTTATGGCTATTTGAGAATTATTATTATTATTACTTATAAGTGATCTTTGTATGCTTTAAGTAAAGTGACATCAGTAAGATGGCAAAATATGAGACTTATACATTATAACTATGAGGAGGTAATCATACTCATAAAAGCTATAATAAAAAAAGTAAAAATTCTAATACATTAAAACTGTTCTTATGAATGCTCATGAGATTATACAACATATTATAAGGTTTTTTATAATGTATTATGCATTCCTTATAATGCCTTAAGAATACCCTTATAATGTATTATAAATACATGAACCCACAAATATTTTTAACAAATATAAATAAATGTACTAATGTACCTTTTAATAATATATGAATACTTTCTTTAGCTTAATATTAATTAACATTAATAAATGCCATTTAATTATTGTTCATGTTAACTAATATAGTTAATGTTAACAAATTAAACTGGATGGCAACATTTTAAATATTGTGTGTATGTGTATGTGTCTGTGTGTTGATTTTAATTAACCCTTTCAATTCGGTAAACTTTAAATCGACCCTGGAAGAAGGGTTACTGTGAATGCATGTGCCAACTGGGCACCGTTTTCCTGATGCTATCGGTATGGTGACTGCGCAGATGGCGAGGGCCCGGTCATCGCTGCTTGCAGCTTTAATTATTATTATTATTATTATTCTCCAAAATGAATCGCATTTTTGAGGGCTTAGACATACCCGAAAACTCATGAAACTTCGCACACACATCAGACCTGGCGAAAATTTACGTCTGATATGGGTTGCAGAAGTGGGTGTGGCAAAATGGCTCGATAGCGCCACCTTTACACGTTCCGCGGTGTGCGCTTTCAGTTGTGATTCACGTACATGCACGAAAATCGGTACACACATGTAGCTCACCAATACCTACAAAAAAGCCTCTTGGAGCAAAATTTGACACCCAACAGGAAGTCGGTTATTTTTAATTTTCTTAGCAAAATTTGTGTAATTTTTGCCATTTTCAGGCGTCATACTTGAACGAACTCCTCCTAGAGATTTATTCGGATCAACGGCAAATTTGGTGAGTCTAATCTAAAGCCCTTTGTGACGTTAAATTGCGAAGATCTAGAGTTTTCATCGGAGGGCGTGTCCGTGGCGGCCTGGCAAATTTCGATGCTTCGCCATGAAAAAGGAAGTTGCTATAACTCAGGCATAAAATGCCCGATCTGCCCCAAACTTCACATGTGTGATAACACTCCTGACCTGATGACATCTACATGCCCATATTCAGTTTTACTCATAGCGCCACCTGCTGGCACCAGGAAGTGTCATGCTGTACTCTGCAACAAACTCCTCCAAAAGATTTAATCAGATCAACACCAAAATCGGTCAGTCTAATAAAAAGGCTTTAGCGATGTTAAATTGCGAAGATCTTGAGTTTTCGTTGAAGGGTGTGTCCGTGGCGGCCTGGCAAATTTCGTGGTCTCGCCATGGATATAAAACTTGTTATAACTCAGCCATAAAATGTCCAATTTGCCTCAAACTTCACATGTTCGATAAGAGTCCTGGCCTGAACCAATCTGAAGGCCTATATTCTATTATAATCACAGCGCCACCTGTTGGCAATAGGAAATGACTTGTACCAAACTCCTCCTAGAGATTTAATGATATCAACATTATATTTGGTCAGTCTGATCTCGAGGCCTTAGAGATGTTAAATTGTGAAGATCTTGAGTTTTCGTTAAAGGGCGTGTCCATGGCGCCCTGACAAAGTTTGATGTTTCGCCATGGACATAAAAGTTGTTATAACTCAGCCATAAAATGTCCGATCTGCCTCAAACTTCACATGTTTGGTAAAAGTCCTGGCCTGAAGACATCTAAAGGCCAATATACAGATATTATTATAGCGCCACCTATTGGCAGCAGGATATATCATATCTTGCACTAACTCACACATACCAAGGTCAATCTGCACCAAACTTCATATGTTTGATCAAAGTGCTGGCCTGAACACATCTACATGTCAATAATCAGTTATAGGCATAGCGCCACCAGCTGGCAGCAGGAAGTTTGGCACATTTAAGTGACTTTGATCTATTTATCCTACATTTACTGTATTAAAAGCATACTGCCCACCGTTTGCTGTGTTCCTAAAGCCACCGGTCGGCGGTGAGCCCGGGTGCGAGGGCCCGTTCATCGCTGCTTGCAGCTTTAATTAGGGCCCGAGCCCAAAAGGGCGAAGGCCCTATTGTTCTTCTAAGGATTCTTATTTTTTTTTTATTTTTTTTTTATTTTTTGTTAACCTTCCGGGCACTTAAGGGGGTCTTAACATACTCAAAAACTCTTGAAAATTTGCACACATGTCGGAATCTGCGGCCATCAGGACGTCACAGAGGCTGGTACCGGGGCGTGGCAAGGGGACTCTACAGCGCCCCCTGGAATTTTGAGGGCCATATAGCACACATACTTGAACGTACACATATGAAACTCGGTACACATATAGAACTCATTGAGCTGAACAACTTTTGTACTCTATGTCATTTTCTCAATGCAACAGGAAGTGAGATATTTAGGGCTGTATAAAAAGCGCATGCTCTGGAATTTAACGTACTCCTCCCAGGAATTCCATGGGATTGTCACCAAACTCGGTCAGCATGATCTCAAGACATTGGGGACGCTAAATTGCGAGGGGATTTTTGATATCTCGAACGGTTTGGCCGTGGCAAGGCGACAAAGTTATGGCGAGAAATGAGAAACAGGAAGTGTCTAATAACTGTTGCACACATTGCCTGATTCTGATGAAACTTCACCAGATTGTTCGTTGTATGATGCCGATTCCATAAATGTGACTATTATGAGTCAAAGTTATAGCGCCACCAACTGGTAGCAGGAAGCGTGTCATTTTCAAAATGCGTTGAAATTAGCCTCTTAATTTTACTTGATTTTCTTCAAACTTCAGCAAAATAATGTCAAAACACGGCCAATAAGAGTATGTAAAGGGTACGATGATAAATCAAATGCTGTTGCCATGGCAACGTCTCAAACTTTAAAATTAGATTCCTGTCTTTTCGAGGCAGATAACATGCTTAGAATTTCATGAAACTCAACACACACATCAATATTAATGATAGTTAGACACTGGCAAAAGGTCATAAATGGGCGTGGAGCAGGCACTCTATAGCGCCATCTTTTGACAAAAGTTGGGGGGTTAGTTTTTCCTACAGTCACCAAACTCTGTACATATATTGTTCTCATCAATCTGGACAACTTTCTAAATTAAACTCATTAGCTAAGACCAACAGGAAGCCGGCTATTTTGATTTGAATGTGGATTTTTTGAAAAATCAGGTAGTAAACAAATTCACACTACTTCTAAGAACAACCAGCTGTTCACACCAAACTTTTTTAACATGGAGAGAAGATTCTGAAGATGTTAAATTGCGAGCAGTTTTGGGATATCTTGAACGGTGTTGACGTGGTGATTTTTTAAAGATGTATAACCGTCATTTTCTATATCTTTAAAGTGCAGCATCTTAACTATTTAAAACTTTTTTCACACAGAGATCTTATCATTCTGAGCAAGTGCTGTAAATATCAATTTAATTCAAGCTTCTACGAATTAAAGAAAATTAAAAAAAGAAATCAGAAACCTGCTGTCACTCTGCCTTGAGTGTCTGTGTTCAGTCACCATTGAGTGACTGAAGAGAGACTGAAGGGGGAGGGGTGAAAGGGAGAGAGGGAGAGAGAGAGAGTAGAACATGCTGTCTTGCTAAAGACCATCTTTGAGGAAAAAATGCACATTGATGTTACATAAATATGTTTGATCTTTGAGATTCTGATATTTTGAGAAAATATAAAGGGTCACTAAGTCTTTCATTGTTTGTATTTTGCAGTTGTTGTTTTTTTATTTATTTTTTACTGAACTGTACCATGAACTTGTCCTATTCAGTCACATAGCAAAAGATTAAGAAAAATGCAGCTTTTTATCATGAGCGATTTATCTTCATTGATAGACATTTATTTTCATAGTGTTATTTATTGAATATAAAATTTAAATTAACAATTTCAAGACAAACTTTGCTGTTATCTGTTCAAAACATCTGAAAATTATACCATTATACCATATATATATCGCCCCATTACAATACTAAACTTGATTTTTAAAGATATTTTGAAAGAAAGAAGCGTTTATAGAGCACTTTGTGTATTGCTGTACACCCACATGAACTGTGTTCATGTTCATGTTAATTCACAGTACATAAACTAATGTTAAAATATGTTATTTTACCATTAAATAATATATGAATACTTTTTTTAGGTTAATATTAATTAACATTAATAAATACTATTTAATTATTGTTCATGTTAACTAATATAGTTAATGTTAACAAATGAAACTGGTTGGCAATTTTATATATTGTGCGTATGTGTCTGTGTGTTGATTTTAAAGTCTAACCCTTTCAATTCAGTAAACTTTAAATCCAAACTGGCTGAGGGTTACTGTGAATGCATGTGCCAACTGGGCACCGTTTTCCTAATTGATTCTTTCTTAGTTATGTAGCGCTTAAAAGTGATGTCTTATAACAGGAGTTACCTGCAAAGCAATATCCACACACAAATTGAATAGATAGGTAACGATGACATTTAAGCAGAAGTGGTGGACGTAAAGCAAGCAATAATAACATTTTGTTATCATCATGAATTACATGATCTTATCATCATCCTCAGAATATTGGGAAAATGTTCCCTATATTGTGAACGGCTTTGGGATATCTTGAACGGTGTTGATGTGGTGATTTATGAAAGTAACAATAAAAAAGATGAAGTTATTTTCATATATCTTTAAATTGCATTATTCTAACTCATCAAAACTTTTTACATATAAAGAACAAGAAATTCTTAGGAAATACGTGTAGTTTCAAAATGTTATCATGCTCAGAGGCCCCAAAAACATTAAAAGTGTCATATAAATTTTTCAGATTAAAGCTCTAATACCAGAGATGAACACTAGAGGTCCTCATAAGATAAGGAATCGTTTGACCTCTAATGCTATTTAACTCATTCTCAGTATATAAGAATGACAATAATCCATAGAATCAGTTGATATAGACTGTACTGTCAGTGTACTTTTACATAATTATTTTGTATAGGTGCTTAAAGAGCATTAAAATCTTTTTTTTATCTTTTAAGGAAAAATTATATGATTTAAATACATATATACAATCTCACTGATAGAACAAAATATTTTATAAGTATGACACTATACTGCTCAGTTCACTTAATTAGAATGAGAAACAAATACAAAAAAGGCCAAACAAATCAACTAAGTTAATATGTATTTATTTTTAATATATGTGTTTATAATTATTTCACAGATGCTTATAGATTATTAAAATACTATTTAAAAATGCTTGTAGACCATAAAACATGGTAACTATTTAAAATAGGGTCTCTTTTGTTAACAATGGTTAATGAACTAACAAACACGAACGAACAACGAACAGTATATTTGTAATCGATTTTCTTCAAACTTCATCAGAATAATGTAAAAACACTGCCGATGAGAGTCTGTAAAGGGCGTCCCTGATGCATCAAATGCTGTTGCCATGGCAAATAAATAAAACAAAAAATAAATTCAAATATTTGTTTCCTGTGTTTTTGAGGCAGATAGCGTGCATAGAATTTCATTTTCCATTTTCAATTTTCAATGATTTATTATATATTTAAAGTGCAGCATCCTTACTCTTTGAAACTTTTTTCCAAAAAAATAAAGATTCATTCTGATCAAACACAGTACATTTCATAATTATACAAAACTCCACGAATGAAAGAAAATAAAAAAAACATATCTGATCTCACTCTGCTCTGCACTCTTGTTTGTGTGGTAAGTGGCTGAGTGTAAGGAGGGGGGATGGGTGGTAAGAGAAAGAGTCAGAGAGGAGGAAAGACAGTTAGGGTTAGTCCAAATGGTTACTGTGAATGCATGTGCCAACTGGGCACCGTTTTCCTGATGCTATCGGGATGGCGACTGCACAGTCGGCGAGGGCCCGGTCATCGCTGCTTGCAGCTTTAATTAGGGCCCGAGCCCAGAATGGGCGAAGGCCCTATTGTTTTTCTAAGGATTATTATTATTATTATTTCATCAATGTTTTGGGTAATTTCGGGGCCCTTAACATACACGAAAACTCTTGAAACTTTGCACACACATTGGAACCTGCGGCCATCAGGGCCGGACCAACTTTGACATGGGGGGGGTCACCTGGGGGGGGCGTGGCACAGCATGAAAAAAAAATACATTTGAGGGACTCTGGAGCGCACACCGGTTGACCTACAGTTATCAAAATTCATACACATATAGACCTCATCGGGCTGAAAAACTTTCATGCTCAAAGTCAGTGCTTCACCCTACAGGAAGTCAGCTATTCAGGGATGTCTAAAAAGCGCATGCAATGGAATTTGAAATACTCCTCCTAGACCTTTCCACCGATGGCCACCAAACTCGGTCAGCATGATCTCAAGACATTGGGGACGCAAAATTGCCAGGGGATTTTTGATATCTCGAACGGTTTGGCCGTGGCGGGGCGACAAAGTTATGGCGAGAAATGAGAAACAGGAAGTGTCTAATAACTTTAACACACTTTGTCTGATTTTGACCAAACTTCAGCAGTTTGTTCATCTTATGATGCCGATCACAGAGATGTGACTATTAGGAGTCAAAGTTATAGCGCCACCAACTGGCAGCACAAAGCGCAACATTTTCTAAATGCTTTTAAATCAACCTCTTAATTTTACTCAATTTGCTTCAAACTTCATCTCAATAATGTTGAAACATGGCCAATGAGAATCTGTGAATTGCATTATCGATAACTTTTATCATGTTGCCATGGCAACGTATCAAACTTTAACTTTAGCTTTTTGTGTTTTGGAGCCACTTAAAATACTCAGAATTTCATGAAACTTCATACACACATCTGTATTAATGATATTTAGACACTGATAAAAGCCCATAAATGGGTGTGGAGCAGGCGCTCCATAGCGCCACCTTTTGACAAAAGTTGGGGGTTTAGTTTGTCCTACAGTCACCAAACTCGGTACATATATTGATCTCATCAAGCCAGAAACATTTCCAATTTACACCCATTAGCTACGATCGACAGGAAGTCAGCTATTTTGATTTGAATGTGGATATTTGGAAAAATCAGGCTGTGGAATTTTATATACTTCTCTCGGGAAAACCAACCAATTCACACCAAACTTTTTTGACATGATGCCAACATTCTGAAGATGCTAAATTGCGAGCAGATTTAGGATATCTTGAACGGTGTTGATGTGGTGATTGATTGAAATCGGAGTAAAAAAAGATAGCCGTAATTTTATTATATCTTTAAAGTGCAGCATCCAAAGTCTTTGAAACTTTTTTCATACAGACTACTAGTCATTCTGATCAGACACCGTTCATTTCATAATTATACAAAGATCTATGAATTAATGAAAATTAAAAAACAAATCTGATCCCTCTCTGCTCTGCACTTATGTGTGTGCGTGGTAAGTGGGTGTGTGTTTGTTGAGTGTTAGGGTGAGAGTGGGGAGGGGGGATGGGTGGAAAGAGAGAGTCAGAGAGGAGGAGATAGAAGGGAATATTTAAACTCTTGGTTGTTTATTCATTAGGATGTGAATTAGGGCTGGGTATTGTGACCAATTTAGCAATTCGATTCGATTCTTATTTTTATGGTTTCGATTCAATTCGATTCGATATCGATTAGCTATCAATATTTCATTTAAAATGTTAGTTTTGCAGACATGGGATCCATATTTTGATATAAATGCTGGTAACTTAAAACTCCCCTACTTAAGTGTATTACTGAAATACACATCTACATTAATAATAGGGTGCACACAGTTGTTTATTTTAAACAACTTTTATTTTAAATGAATACTGTAACAAGAAGTCATAAATATGTGCATCCAATGTACACCATGTAAACAAACTGCAAAATGCACATTACTGTAAAAAAATAAAAAGACTAAATGTGCAACAGTGAAATCTATTAAGAACTTCAAACATGTTTAAGAAATAAAACATTTTTCTAAATTCAAATCAGGCCCATCATAAAGCCCTTGTCTGCATATACAAAACATTCTAACTGTCCATAAAACTAACAGTTCTTAACTACAGCCTAATCATTTTTGATCACCAGATTTTTTTTGCAAAAAATTTATACCCATTAGCTACGACCAACAGGAAGTCAGCTATTTTGATTTGAATGTGGATTTTTGGAAAAATATAGCTGTGAATAAATTCATATCACTCATAGCAGAATCAGACAGTTCACACCAAACTTTGTCAACATGATGCCAAGATACTGAAGATGTTAAAATGTGAACGGCTTTGGGATATCTTGAACGGTGTTGATGTGGTGATTTATGAAAGTAACAGTAAAAAAGATGAAGAGTTATTTCCATATATCTTTAAATTGCATTATTCTAACTCATCAAAACTTTTTACATATAAAGAACAAGAAATTCTTAGGAAATACGTGTAGTTTCAAAAGGTTATCATGCTCAGAGGCCCCAAAAACATTAAAAGTGTCATATAAATTTGTCAGATTAAAGCTCTAGTACCAGGGATGAACACTAGAGGTCCTCATAAGATAAGGAATCGTTTGAACAATAATGCTATTTAGCTCATTCTCAGTGTATAAGAATGAAAATAATCCATAGAATCAGTTTATATATACTGTACTGTCAGTGTACTTTTACATAATTATTTTGTATAGGTGCTTAAAGAGCATTAAAATCTTTTATTAATCTTTTAAGGAAAACTTATATGATTTATATACATATATACAATCTCACTGATAGAATAAAAAATCTTATAAGTATGACACTATACTGCTCAGTTCACTTAATTAGAATGAGAAACAAATACATCAACTAAGTTAATATGTATTTATTTTTAATAAATTTGTTTATAATTATTTCACAGATGCTTATAGATCATTAAAATAATATTTAAAAATGGTTGTAGATCATAAAACATGGTAACTATTTAAAATAGGGTCTCTTTTGTTAACAATGGTTAATGAACTAACACACGAACGAACAACGAACAATATATTTGTATTCGATTTTCTTCAAACTTCATCAGAATGATGTAAAAACACGGCCGATGAGAGTCTGTAAAGGTGTCCCTGATGCATCAAATGCTGTTGCCATGGCAAATAAATAAAAATACAAAATACATTCAAATATTTGTTTCCTGTGTTTGTGAGGCAGATATCGTGCCTAGAATTTCATTTTCAATTTTCAATTTTCAATGATTTATTATATATTTAAAGTGCAGCATCCTAACTCTTTGAAACTTTTTTCATACAAATAACTATTCATTCTGATTAAACACAGTTCATTTCATAATTATACAAAACTCCACGAATGAAAGAAAATTAAAAAACATATCTGATCTCACTCTGCTCTGCACTCTATGTGTGTGTTTGTGTGGTAAGTGGCTGAGTGTAAGGAGGGGGGATGGGTGGCAAGAGAAAGAGTCAGACAGGAGGGGAGACAGTTAGTGTTAGTCCAAAGGGTTACTGTGAATGCATGTGCCAACTGGGCACCGTTTTCCTGATGCTATCGGGATGGCGACTGCCAGACGGCGAGGGCCCGGTCAACGCTGCTTGCAGCTTTAATTATTATTATTATTATTATTTCATCAATGTTTTGGGTCATTTCGGGGCCCTTAACATACACGAAAACTCTTGAAACTTTGCACACACATTGGAACCTGCGGCCATCAGGGCCGGACAAACTTTGACATGGGGGGGTCACCTGGGGGGGGCGTGGCACAGCGTTAAAAATTTTTACTTTTGAGGGACACTGGAGCACACACCGGTTGACCTACATTTATCAAAATTCATACACATATAGAACTCATCGGGCCGAACAACTTTCATGCTCAAAGTCAGTGCTTCGCCCAACAGGAAGTCAGCTATTCAGGGATGTCTAAAAAGCGCATGCAATGGAATTTGATATACTCCTCCTAGGTGTATCCACCGATGGCCACCAAACTCGGTCAGCATGATCTCAAGACATTGGGGACGCAAAATTGCCAGGGGAATTTTGATATTTCGAACGGTTTGGCCGTGGCGGGGCGACAAAGTTATGGCGAGAAATGAGAAACAGGAAGTATCCAATAACTTTAACACACTTTGTCTGATTTTGACCAAACTTCAGCAGTTTGTTCACCGTCTGATGCCAATCACAGAGATGTGACTATTATGAGTTAAAGTTATAGCGCCACCAACTGGCAGCAGAAAGCGCAACGTTTTCTAAATGCTTTTAAATCAGCCTCTTAATTTTACTCAATTTGCTTGAAACTTCATCCCAATAATGTCGAAACACGGCCGATGAGAATCTGTGAAGGGCATTATCGATAACTTTTATCATGTTGCCATGGCAACGTGTCAAACTTTAACTTTAGTTTTTTGCGTTTTCGAGCCACTTAAAATACTTGGAATTTCATGAAACTCAACACACACATCTGTATTAATGATATTTAGACACTGATAAAAGCCCATAAATGGGCGTGGAGGAGGCACTCTATAGCGCCACCTTTTGACAAAAGTTGGGGGTTTAGTTTTGCCTACAGTCACCAAACTCGGTACATATATTGGTCTCATCAAGCCGGACAACTTTCTAATTAACACTTATTAGCTATAATAAACAAGAAGTTGGGTATTTTTATTTGAATGTGGATTTTTGGAAAAATCAGGCTGTAAATAAAATCATACTAAACAAAGCAGAAACAAGAAGTTCACACCAAACTTTGTCAACATGATAAGAATATACTCAAAATGCTAAATTGTGAGCGGATTTTGGATATCTTGAACGGTGTTGATGTGGTGATTTTTTAAAAGTCACAGTAAAAAAAGTTGCATTAATTTTTCTATATCTTTAAAGTGCCTAATACCAACTCTTCAAAACTTTGTATATATGAAGAACAAATCATTCTTAGAAAATACGCTTGGTATCAAAATTGTATCATGCTCAGAGGCCCCAAAAACATTAAAAGTATCCAGAAGTGAGAGAGGGAGAAATGAAGACTGTAATACAAGGGATGAACACCAGAGGTCCTCGCATGATAAGGAATATTTTTACCTCTAATCCTATTCTGTTCATTCTCAATGTGCAACAAAGAAACGAATGCATAGATTTATTTGGAGTTGTTATGTACTGTACTGTCACAATACTTTTACCTATTTTTAAAATAAACACTAAAAAGCATAAAAAAATTAGTGATTTTTTTAATGAAAAATTATGAAATGTTTTGTTTGTCTCTCACTGATTTGGTAACACTTTCTATGAAGCCCCTATTATAAGGGTATTTCTAAGGCATTATAATGAACGCATAATGCATTATAAAAAAACGTATATTATATCATCCAATGAATATTCATAACAACAATTATCATACATTATAATACTTAAATATTAGAGGTTATAACTTTTAAGATTATGATTATTTATAACACACAGTAGACACCATTTTAAACCTACTTCATTTGTAATGGACTATATCACATTAGATTTATTTTTTACATTATATTCTATTCTATTGACTATTAACAACTAACTCTCACCAACTAACACTCCTTACAGTGTAGACTTAGTTTAATGTTAGGCTAAGTAGAAGGTTCATGTTCTTGCAAAGTTACTTATAATCAGTTTGTCTTTTGGGGAACTGTCTAAATACAGTGTTAGCATATATTTACCACAACAAATAATAATTACTGCTAGCTGACATGCAGTTGCAGAGTTACTTATAAAAAGCTGTCTAACGGGTACCATCAAAATAATTAAACTGATCATATTATACATTCATCTGATCTGATACCTGATCTTATGGCTATTTGAGAATTATTATTATTATTACTTATAAGTGATCTTTGTATGCTTTAAGTAAAGTGACATCAGTAAGATGGCAAAATATGAGACTTATACATTATAACTATGAGGAGGTAATCATACTCATAAAAGCTATAATAAAAAAAAAAAATTCTAATACATTAAAACTGTTCTTATGAATGCTCATGAGATGATACAACATATTATAAGGTTTTTTTATAATTTATTATGCATTCATTATAATGCCTTAAGAATACCCTTATAATGTATTATTAATACATGAACCCACAAATATTTTTAACAAATATAAATAAATGTACTAATGTACCTTTTAATAATATATGAATACTTTTTTTTAGCTTAATATTGATTAACATTAATAAATGCTATTTAATTATTGTTCATGTTAACTAATATAGTTAATGTTAACAAATTAAACTGGATGTCAAAATTTTAAATATTGTGTGTATGTGTCTGTGTGTTGATTTTAATTAACCCTTTCAATTCTGTAAACTTTAAATCCAAAGTGGCAGAGGGTTACTGTGAATGTGTCACATGGAGTCAGACTGAGACGTGCGGATCCATTTGCAGCATTTATTTGAATCGTCAACAGGCCAGAATAATCACCAGAAAACAGGAACAACGTAGGTAATCCGGGAAACAGTTCGATAGACAGGGAATGGTCGCAATGGCAGGAAGCAGGAATCGTCAACGGGGTACACAGTCCAGAGTCATACACAGATAATCCAACACAGAGAAAAACGCTTAGAATTACGACCATATGGAACGATAAGACTTTGCAAGGTGGCTGTGTGTGTGAGTGGCTTAAATGCATGTGGGTAAATGTGAAACAGGTGTTTGCAGCAATCAGTTCGGTGGAAAACGAGGAGCAGCTGTGTGCAGTGATTGGTGCAGTGGCTTATGGGGATTGCAGTCCAGAATGTGTGTGCAAGAGTTCATGATGAGAAGACAGACCAGATACATGACAGAATGCATGTGCCAACTGGGCACCGTTTTCCTGATGCTATCGGGATGGTGACTGCGCATATGGCGAGGGCCCGGTCATCGCTGCTTGCAGCTTTAATTATTATTATTATTATTATTTCATCAATGTTTTGGGTCATTTCGGGGCCCTTAACATACACGAAAACTCTTGAAACTTTGCACACACATTGGAACCTGCGGCCATCAGGGCCGGACAAACTTTGACATGGGGGGGTCACCTGGGGGGGGGGCGTGGCACAGCGTTAAAAATTGTGACTTTTGAGGGACTCTGGAGCACACACCGGTTGACCTACAGTTATCAAAATTCATACACATATAGAACTCATCGGGCCGAACAACTGTCATGCTCAAAGTCAGTGCTTCGCCCAACAGGAAGTCAGCTATTCAGGGATGTCTCAAAAGCGCATGCAATGGCATTTGAAATACTCCTCCGAAGTTTTTCCACTGATGGCCACCAAACTTGCTCAGCATGACCTCAAGACATTGGGGACGCAAAATTGCCAGGGGATTTTTGATATCTCGAACGGTTTGGCCGTGGCGGGGCGACAAAGTTATGGCGAGAAATGAGAAACAGGAAGTGTCTAATAACTTTAACACACTTTGTCTGATTTTGACCAAACTTCAGCAGTTTGTTCATCGTATGAAGCCAATCACAGAGATGTGACTATTATGAGTCAAAGTTATAGCGCCACCAACTGGCAGCAGAAAGCGCAACGTTTTCTAAATGCTTTTAAATCAGCCTCTTAATTTTAGTCAATTTGCTTCAAACTTCATCCCAATAATGTCGAAACACGGCCGATGAGATTCCGTGAAGGGCATTATCGATAACTTTTATCATGTTGCCATGGCAACGTGTCAAACTTTAACTTTAGTTTTTTGTGTTTTCGAGCCACTTAAAATACTTAGAATTTCATGAAACTCAACACACACATCTGTATTAATGATATTTAGACACTGATAAAAGCCCATAAATGGGCGTGGAGGAGGCACTCTATAGCGCCACCTTTTGACAAAAGTTGGGGGTTTAGTTTTGCCTACAGTCACCAAACTTGGTACATATATTGGTCTCATCAAGCCGGACAACTTTCTAATTAACACTTATTAGCTATAATAAACAGGAAGTTGGCTATTTTAATTTGAATGTGGATTTTTGGAAAAATCAGGCTGTAAATAAAATCATACTAAACAAAGCAGAAACAAGAAGTTCACACCAAACTTTGTCAACATGATAAGAATATACTCAAAATGCTAAATTGTGAGCAGATTTGGGATATCTTGAATGGTGTTGATGTGGTGATTTTTTAAAGTCACAGTAAAAAAAAGTAGCATTCATTTTCATATATCTTTAAAGTGCCTAATACCAACTCTTCAAAACTTTATATATGAAGTAAAAATCATTCCCAGAAAATACGCTTGGTATCAAAATTTTATCATGATCAGAGGCCCCCAAAACATTAAAAGTATCCAGAAGTGAAAGAGAGAGAAATGAGAACTGTAATACAAGGGACGAACACCAGAGGTCCTCGTATGATAAGGAATATTTTTACCTCTAAAGCTATTCTGGTCATTCTCATCAATGTACAACAAAGAAACGAATGCATAGATTAATTTGCAGTTGTTATGTACTGTACTTTCAGAATACTTTTAAATAATTTTAAAATAAACACTAAAAAGCATTATTTATTTTTTTTATGAAAAATTATGAAATGTTTTGTTTGTCTCTCACTGATTTGGTAACACTTTCTATGAAGCCCCTATTATAAGGGTATTTCTAAGGCATTATAGTGAACGCATAATGCATTATAAAAAAATTAAAAAAAAAAACATATAATATAATATATTATATCATCCAATGAATATTCATAACAACAATTATCATACATTATAATACTTAAATATTAGAGGTTATAACTTTTAAGATTATGATTATTTATAACACACAATAGACACCATATTAAACCTACTTCATTTGTAATGGACTATATCATATTAGATTTATTTTTTACATTATATTATATTCTATTGACTATAAGCAACTAACTCTCACCAACTAACACTCCTTAAAGTGTAGACTTAGTTTAATGTTAGGCTAAGTAGAAGGTTCATGTTCTTGCAAAGTTACTTATAATCAGTTTCTCTTTTGGGGAACTGTCAAAATACAGTGTTAGCATATATTCAGCACACTACTAATAATAATTACTGCTAGCTGACATGCAGTTGCAGAGTTACTTATAAAAAGCTGTCTAACGGGTACCATCAAAGTAATTAAACTGATCATATTACACATTTATCTGATCTGATACCTGATCTTATGCCTATTTGACAATTATTATTATTATTATTACTTATAAGTGATCTTTGTATGCTTTAAGAAAAGTGACATCAGTAAGATGGCAAAATATGAGAATTATACATTATAACTATGAGGAGGTAATCATACTCATAAAAGGGTAACACTTTCTATGAAGCCTGTATTTATAATACATTATAAGGGTATTCTTAAGGCGTTATAATAAATTTATAATGCATTATAAAAACCTAATAATATGTTGTATCATCTTATGAGTATTCATAAGAACAGTTTTAATGTATTATAATGTTTTACTTATTTGTGGTTATAGCTTTTAAGAGTATGATTACCTCCTCCATAGTTATAACGTATTATAAGTCTCACATCTTGCCATGTTTCTCATGTCACTTTACTTAAAGCATACAAAGACCACTTATAAATAATAATAATAATAATATTTCTCAAAGAGCCATAAGATCAGGTATTAGATCAGATAAATGTGTTTGTATTTGTATTATCAGTTTGATTATTTGGATGGTATCCTTTAGACAGCTTTTGATAAGTAACTCTGCAACTGCATGTCAGCTAACAGTAATTATTATTAGTAGTATGCAAAATATATGATAACACTGTATTTTGATGGTTCCCCAAATGGCAAACTGATTATAAGTAACTTTGCAAGTACATGAACCTTCTACCTAGCCTAACCTTAACCTAAGTCTACTACTACTCTAAGGAGTGTTAGTTGACATGTAGTTGAAACGTTGCTTATAGTCAGTAGAATAAGGGGACCATATATTAATAAAACATAATATAAATGAAAAAATAAATGTAATATGATATAGTCCATTATAAATTAGATAGATTAAATGGCATCCATTGTGTGTTATAAATAATCATAATCTTAATAGTTATAACCTCAAATACTCAAGTATTATAATGTATTATAATTGTTGTTACGAGTATTAATGAGATGATATAACATATTATAAGTTGTATTATAATGCATTATGCATTCATTATAATGCCTTAGAAATACCCTCATAATGTATTATGAATAGGGGCTTCATAGAAAGTGTTACCCATAAAAGCTATAATAAAAAAGTAAAAATTCTAATACATTAAAACTGTTCTTATGAATACTCATGAGATGATACAACATATTATAAGGTTTTTTATAATGCATTATGCATTCATCATGCATACAATGGCTTAAGAATACCCTTATAATGTATTATAAATACATAAATACATGAACCCACAAATATTTTTAACAAATATAAATAAATGTACTAATGTACCTTTTAATAATATATTGAATACTTTTTTTTAGCTTAATATTAATTAACTTTAATAAATGCTATTTAACTATTGTTCATGTTAACTAATATAGTTAATGTTGACAAATTAAACTGGATGGCAAAATTTTAAATATTGTGTGTATGTGTCTGTGTGTTGATTTTAATTAACCCTTTCAATTCTGTAAACTTTAAATCGGCCCTGGCAGAAGGGTTACTGTGAATGCATGTGCCAACTGGGCACCGTTTTCCTGATGCTATCGGGATGGTGACTGCGCAGATGGCGAGGGCCCGGTCATCGCTGCTTGCAGCTTTAATTATTTATTTATTTTTTTATTATTTTTTTTTTTCAACCTTCCGGGCACTTTTGGGGGCCTTAACATACTCAAAAACTCTTGAAAATTTGCACACACGTTGGAATCTGCCGTCGTCCGGACGCCACAGAGGCTGGGACCCGGGCGTGGTTCAGGGCCTCTACAGCGCCCCCTGGAACACAGTTTGAAAACTTGATGTACTGCGCACACATACTTGCACGTATTCATATGAAACTCGGTACACATATAGATCTCACTGAGCCAAACAACTTTTGTACTCTATGTCATAGGCTCCACCTGACAGGAAGTGAGATATATAGGGCTGTTTAAAAAGCGCATGCTCTGGAATTTAACGTACTTCTCCCAGGAATTCCATGGGATTGTCACCAAACTCGGTCAGCATGATCTCAAGACATTGGGGACGCTAAATTGCGAGGAGATTTTTGATATCTCGAACGGTTTGGCCGTGGCAAGGCGACAAAGTTATGGCGAGAAATGAGAAACAGGAAGTGTCTAATAACTGTTGACCACATTGCCTGATTCTGATGAAACTTCACCAGTTTGTTCGTCGTATGATGCCGATTCCATAAATGTGACTATTATGAGTCAAAGTTATAGCGCCACCAACTGGCAGCAGGAAGTGTGTCATTTTCAAAATGCTTTGAAATCAGCCTCTTAATTTTACTCGATTTTCTTTAAACTTCATCAAAATCATGTCAAAACACGGCCGATAAGAATATGTAAAGGGGTCGAAGATAAATCGAATGCTGTTGCCATGGCAACGTGTCAAACTTTAAAATTAGATTCCTGTCTTTTCGAGGCAGTTAACATGCTTAGAATTTCATGAAACTCAACACACACATCAATATTTATGATAGTTAGACACTGGCAAAAGGTCATAAATGGGCGTGGAGCAGGCACTCTATAGCGCCATCTTTTGACAAAAGTTGGGGGGTTAGTTTTTCCTACAGTCACCAAACTCTGTACATATATTAATCTCATCAATTTGGACAACTTTCTAAATCAAACTCATTAGCTAAGACCAACAAGAAGCCGGCTATTTTGATTTGAATGTGGATTTTTGGAAAAATCAGGCTGTAAACAAATTCACACTACTTCTAAGAACAACCAGCTGTTCACACCAAACTTTTTTAACATGAAGAGAAGATTCTGAAGATGTTAAATTGCAAGCGGATTTGGGATATCTTGAACGGTGTGGACGTGGTGATTTTTTAAAGATATAGTAAAAAATATTTTTATATCTTTAAAGTGCAGCATCCAAACTCTTTAAAACTTTTTTCACACAGAGATCTAATCATTCTGAGCAAGTGCTGTAAATAAAAAATTTATACAAGCTTCTATGAATTAAAGAAAATTAAAAAAAGAACTCAGAAACCTCACTCTGCCTGTCTGTGTTCAGTCACTGCAGAATTACAGTTAGAGTGACTAAAGGGGGGAGGGGTGAAAGGGAGAGAGGGAGAGAGGGGTAGAGAGTGAAACATGCTATCTTGCTATAGACCATCCTTGAGAAATGCACATATATATATAGTGTAATCGAAATAACTCAACTTGTTTTTAAAGATATTTTGAAAGAATGAAGCGTTTATAGAGCACTTTATTGTGTATTGCTGTACACCCACATGAACTGTGTTCATGTTCATGTTAATTCACAGTACATAAACTATATATGAATACTTTTTTAGCTTAATATTAATTAACATTAATAAATGCTATTTATTTATTGGTCATGTTAACTAATATAGTTAATGCTAACAAATAAAACTGAATGGCAACATTTTATATTTTGTGTGTATGTGTCTGTGTGTTGATTTTAAAGTCTAACCCTTTCAATTCTGTAAACTTAAAATCCAAACTAGCAGAGGGTTACTGTGAATGCATGTGCCAACTGGGCACCGTCTTCCTTATTGATTCTTAGTTATGTAGCGCTTAAGAGTGATGTCTTATAACAGGAGGAGTCACCAGCAAAGCAATATCCACACAAAAATTGTACAGATAGGTAACAATGACATTTAAGCAGAAGTGGGGGACGTAAAGCAAGCAATAATAACATTTTGTTATCATCATGAATCATGTTCTTATCATCATCATCAGAGTATAGGGAAAATTTTGCATATTGGTTCACAGTTGGCATTATCTGAAGTCCTTGCATTGATTGCATTTAATTAAATCAACATTATATTTGGTCAGTCTGATCTTGAGGCCTTAGAGATGTTAAATTGTGAAGATCTTGAGTTTTCATTGAGTTGTTATAACTTAGCCATAAAATGTCTGATCTGCCACAAAATTCACAGGTTTGGTAAGAGTCCTGGCCTGAAGACACCTAAAGACCAATATTCAGATATTATCATAGCGCCACTTGTTGGCAGCAGGATATATCATATCTTTCACTAACTCAAACATACCAAGGTCAATCTGCACCAAACTTCATATGTTTGATAATAGTGATGGCCTGAACACATCTGCATGCCAATAATTAGTTACAGGCATAGCGCCACCATCTTTCAGCGGCAAGTTTGGCACATTTAAATGACTTATGACAGATTTTTTCTATATTTACTGTATTAAAAGCATACTGCCCACCGTTTGCTGATTTCCTGAAGCCACCGATATGCGGTGAGCCCGGGTGCGAGGGCCCGTTCATCGCTGCTCGCAGCTTTAATTAGGGCCCGAGCCCAAAAGGGCGAAGGCCCTATTGTTTTTCTAAGGATTATTAGGGCCCGAGCCCAAAAGGGCGAAGGCCCTATTGTTCTTCTAAGGATTCTTATTTTTTTTTTTAATTTTTTTTTTTTTTTGTTAACCTTCCGGGCACTTAAGGGGGTCTTAACATACTCAAAAACTCTTGAAAATTTGCACACATGTCGGAATCTGCGGCCATCAGGACGCCACAGAGGCTGGTACCGGGGCGTGGCAAGGGGACTCTACAGCGCCCCCTGGAATTTTGAGGGCCATATAGCACACATACTTGAACGTACACATATGAAACTCGTTACACATATAGAACTCATTGAGCTGAACAACTTTTGTACTCTATGTCATTTTCTCAATGCAACAGGAAGTGAGATATTTAGGGCTGTATAAAAAGCGCATGCTCTGGAATTTAACGTACTCCTCCCAGGATTTCCATACGATTGTCACCAAACTCGGTCAGCATGATCTCAAGACATTGGGGACGCTAAATTGCGAGGGGATTTTTGATATCTCGAACGGTTTGGCCGTGGCAAGGCGACAAAGTTATGGTGAGAAATGAGAAACAGGAAGTGTCTAATAACTGTTGCACACATTGCCTGATTCTGATGAAACTTCACCAGATTGTTCGTTGTATGATGCCGTTTCCATAAAGGTGACTATTATGAGTCAAAGTTATAGCGCCACCAACTGGCAGCAGGAAGCGTGTCATTTTCAAAATGCTTTGAAATCAGCCTCTTAATTTTACTTGATTTTCTTTAAACTTCATTAAAATCATGTCAAAACACGGCCGATAAGAATATGTAAAGGGGTCGATGATAAATCAAATGCTGTTGCCATGGCAACGTCTCAAACTTTAAAATTAGATTCCTGTCTTTTTGAGGCAGATAACATGCTTAGAATTTCATGAAACTCAACACACACATCAATATTAATGATAGTTAGACACTGGCAAAAGATCATAAATGGGCGTGGAGCAGGCACTCTATAGCGCCATCTTTTGACAAAAGTTGGGGGGTTAGTTTTTCCTACAGTCACCAAACTCTGTACATATATTGTTCTCATCAATCTGGACAACTTTCTAAATTAAACTAATTAGCTAACACCAACAGGAAGCCGGCTATTTTGATTTGAATGTGGATTTTTGGAAAAATCAGGCTGTAAACAAATTTATACTCCTCCTAAGAAGAACAAGCTGTTCACACCAAACTTTTTTAACATGGAGAGAAGATTCTGAAGATGTTAAATTGCGAGCGGTTTTGGGATATCTTGAACGGTGTTGACGTGGTGATTTTTTAAAGATGTATAACCGTCATTTTCTATATCTTTAAAGTGCAGCATCTTAACTATTTAAAACTTTTTTCACACAGAGATCTTATCATTCTGAGCAAGTGCTGTAAATATCAATTTAATTCAAGCTTCTACGAATTAAAGAAAATTAAAAAAAGAAATCAGAAGCCTGCTGTCACTCTGCCTTGAGTGTCTGTGTTCAGTCACCATTAAGTGACTGAAGAGAGACTGAAGGGGGAGGGGTGAAAGGGAGAGAGGGAGAGAGAGTAGAACATGCTGTCTTGCTAAAGACCATCTTTGAGGAAAAAATGCACATTGATGTTACATAAATATGTTTGATCTTTGAGAGTCTGATATTTTGAGAAAATATAAAGGGTCACTAAGTCTTTCATTGTTTGTATTTTGCAGTTGTTGTTTTTTTATTTATTTTTTACTGAACTGTACCATGAACTTGTCCTATTCAGTCACATAGCAAAAGATTAAGAAAAATACAACTTTTTAGCATGAGCGGTTTATCTTCATTGATAGACATTTATTTTCATAGTGTTATTTATTGAATATAACATTTTAATTAACAGTTTCAAGACAAACTTTGTCAACAAAACAAACTTTGCTGTTATCTGTTCAAAACATCTGAAAATTTTACCATTTTAAGATCAGTTATATACATATATCGCCCCATTACAATACTCAACTTGATTTTTAAAGATATTTTGAAAGAAAGAAGCGTTTATAGAGCACTTTGTGTATTGCTGTACACCCACATGAACTGTGTTCATGTTCATGTTAATTCACAGTACATAAACTAATGTTAAAATATACTATTTTACCATTAAACAATATATGAATACTTTTTTTAGCTTAATATTAATTAACATTAATAAATACTATTTAATTATTGTTCATGTTAACTAATATAGTTAATGTTAACAAATGAAACTGGTTGGCAATTTTATATATTGTGTGTATGTGTCTGTGTGTTGATTTTAAAGTTTAACCCTTTCAATTCAGTAAACTTTAAATCCAACTGACTGAGGGTTACTGTGAATGCATGTGCCAGCTGGGCACCGTTTTCCTAATTGATTCTTTCTTAGTTATGTAGCGCTTAAAAGTGATGTCTTATAACAGGAGTCACCTGCAAAGCAATATCCACACACAAATTGTACAGATAGGTAACGATGACATTTAAGCAGAAGTGGTGGACGTAAAGCAAGCAATAATAACATTTTGTTATCCTCATGAATTACATGTTCTTATCATCATCATCAGAATATAGGGAAAATGTTCCCTATATTGTGAATGGCTTTGGGATATCTTGAACGGTGTTGATGTGGTGATTTATGAAAGTAACAATAAAAAAGATGAAGAGTTATTTTCATATATCTTTAAATTGCATTATTCTAACTCATCAAAACTTTTTACATATAAAGAACAAGAAATTCTTAGGAAATACGTGTAGTTTCAAAATGTTATCATGCTCAGAGGCCCCAAAAACATTAACCTCATAAACTCTGCAAAAAGTGTTTCAAAATGTTGCTGCTTCATTTACATGACCTTCCTCATATAGTATCAGCCCATAAGGTCTCATTTGAAAGCTTAGAGTCTCCTCTTTACGAGGAATACCATAACTTTTAGTTTTATGAATCATAAAGTAGTAAAATTATGCTTAGAATTTATGTTGTTCCACACACAAATTTCCGCCTAACGATTGTGAAGAATTATTACAAAGAATGTGTATTTCTTATATTTTTCACAAAACAGACAAGTCATATATCACAAGAAAGCTCTCATTCTCAAGAATCTGACCATATAAATCATTTTATTGTGTGACAAACACAGATCGAATAATCTTCAATTGAATCACGATGTCAGAATATAATAAAAAAAAATTCAAAATTTCTTCACATAGTATCAGCCCATAAATGGTCTCATTTGAAAGCTTAGAGTCTCCTCTTTACTAGGAATACCATAACTTTTAGTTTTATGATTCATAAAGTAGTAAAATTGTGCTTAGAATTTATGTTGTTCCACACACAAATTTCCGCCTAACAATTGTGAAGAATTATTACAAAGAATGTGTATTTCTTATATTTTTCTCAAAACAGCCAAATCATATATCACAAGAAAGTGCTCATTCTCAAGAATCTGACCATATAAATCATTTTATTGTGTGACAAACACAGATCAAATAATCTTCAATTGAATCGCGATGTCAGAATATACTTGAAGAATATGATGATATATTATATTACTTTCCTCCACATACTACTGCTTCAGTTAGCCGCAAATAATAGCCACACTCCATTTTATCTTTTAGATTAGGATCTCTTCTTTCAAACAAGACCATTTTCACGTTTCTGCGTTGCACCATTGCTGAGTAACCGTTGTTTTGCCAGATGCGCTCGGGCGCGGCTTTCCAAACGCGCTCTGAGCCGCTCAAGCAGGTGTGTGTGTGTCTGCGGCTGCACTTAGAGCGTGTCAGTAGATCAGATTACACCCTCCGACCGCATGCCGTGCTGCTCCGAGGTGTGAACGATGACAGCTCAGCCTCTCCAGACGCGAAGAAGAAGTAGAGCCATGGAGAGGTTCCGGGTCACAAAAGATGCTTCGACGGTGCCGGGCATTGTGGGATATGTAGTTTTTGGACTCTTACACCGGAGAGATGCGTCTGTTGGCGTCTCAGAGGAATATAGCGGTCTCAATTATCCAAAATAGACGCTAAATGAATAAATAACGGGCCGTTTCCATGGAGAGCAGAGGATCCGCGGCTCATAAGCGCGTCTATAAGTATAACAGTGCTTCTATTCAGGTTTGTTTTATTCTTATAATTACTTTGAAACGTAAAGGACACCAAAACAATCTGCTAAGCTATGTATTGAGTGTATATTGAATGTTGACAGTAAAGTACAGTATGTGTTTCAGTAAATACACAGGCAAACATAAAAATGAAACATAATTCAGTCAATTATCATGAAAAGTGCTATGGTACATAGTAAAATAGTATTCTATTCTATTCTATTCTCAATAATGTGCTTTATAAAGCCTGTTTTTGCAAAGAAACAGAAGGACACTTTTAGGGGGGAAAAGGGGGAAAAGGGGCAATGCGACTCCCTTCGGTTATAATTCAATAACTTTCAATTAGAAACTGTTATATGAAAAAATCTTTTTTCTGGTATATCCTGAGACCTAGTGGAATCAAACAAAACAATTTGCAAAGAACTGAGACACTTAAATCCTGAGTTATAGACTTTCAAAAAAAAACTTTTGAAAAAAAAAATCAAAAAGCGCCTATGTTTTTTTTGTTTTTATTGTAATATTTGAAATCTATATAATGTCATTTATAAAGAATTACACTGATATTATGTAGTTTAAAAGGTTTTCTATACAATGAAACCATTTTTTTTTATTTCCTCCATTGTATGTGTATAGGGGAACCATTTGAATTTAGGTAGGCCAAATGCAGGCGGAAATCCCCCAACTAGCCGCAGAGCTTAAGGGGTTAAAAGTGTCATTTAAATTTGTCAGATTAAAGCTCTAATACCAGGGATGAACACTAGAGGTCCTCATAAGATAAGGAATCGTTTGACCTCTAATGCTATTTAGCTCATTCTCAGTGTATAAGAATGACAATAATCCATAGAATCAGTTGATATATACTGTACTGTCAGTGTAATTTTACATAATTATTTTGTATAGGTGCTTAAAGAGCATTAAAATCTTTTTTTTATCTTTTAAGGAAAAATTATATGATTTAAATACATATATACACTCTCACTGGTAGAACAAAAAATCTTATAAGTATGAAACTATACTGCTCAGCTCACTTAATTAGAATGAGAAACAAATACAAAAAGGCCAAAAAAAATCAACTAAGTTAATATGTATTTATTTTTAATATATTTGTTTATAATTATTTCACAGATGCTTATAGATTATTAAAATAATATTTAAAAATGCTTGTAGACCATAAAACATGGTAACTATTTAAAATAGGGTCTCTTTTGTTAACAATGGTTAATGAACTAACAAACACGAACAAACAACGAACAATATATTTGTACTCGATTTTCTTCAAACTTCATCAGAATAATGTAAAAGCCCTGATGCATCAAATGCTGTTGCCATGGCAAATAAATAAAAATAAAAAATACATTCAAAAATTTGTTTCCTGTGATATTTAAGGCAGATAGCATGCTTAGAATTTCATTTTCCATTTTCAATTTTCAATGATTTATTATATATTTAAAGTGCAGCATCCTAACTCTTTGAAACTTTTTTCATACAAATAACTATTCATTCTGATCAAACACAGTTCATTTCATAATTATACAAAACTCCACGAATGAAAGAAAATAAAAAAACATATCTGATCTCACTCTGCTCTGCACTCAATGTGTGTGTTTGTGTGGTAAGTGGTTGAGTGTAAGGAGGGGGGATGGGTGGTAAGAGAAAGAGTCAGAGAGGAGGAGAGACAGTTAGGGTTAGTCCAAAGGGTTACTGTGAATGCATGTGCCAACTGGGCACCGTTTTCCTGATGCTATCGGGATGGCGACTGCGCAGACGGCGAGGGCCCGGTCATCGCTGCTTGCAGCTTTAATTATTAGGGCCCGAGCCCAAAAGGGCGAAGGCCCTATTGTTCTTCTAAGGGTTCTTATTTTTTTTTTTTTTTTTTTTTTTTTTTTCAACCGTTGGGGCACTTTTGGGGGCCTTAACATACTCAAAAACTCTTGAAAATTTGCACACATGTCGGAATCTGCCGTCGTCCGGACGCCACAGAGGCTGGGACCCGGGCGTGGTTCAGGGCCTCTACAGCGCCCCCTGGAACACAGTTTGAAAACTTGATGTACTGCGCACACATACTTGCACGTATTGATATGAAACTCGGTACACATATAGATCTCACTGAGCCAAACAACTTTTGTACTCTATGTCATGGGCTGAACGCAACAGGAAGTGAGATATTTAAGGCTGTTTAAAAAGCGCATGCTCTGGAATTTAACGTACTCCTCCCAGGGTTTCCATAGGATTGTCACCAAACTCGGTCAGCATGATCTCAAGACATTGGGGACGCTAAATTGCGAGGAGATTTTTGATATCTCGAACGGTTTGGCCGTGGCAAGGCGACAAAGTTATGGCGAGAAATGAGAAACAGGAAGTGTCTAATTACTGTTGCACACATTGCTTGATTCTTATGAAACTTCACCGGTTTGTTTGTTGTATGATGCCGCTTCCATAAATGTGACTATTATGAGTCAAAGTTATAGCGCCACCAACTGGCAGCAGGAAACGTGTCATTTTCAAAATCCTTTGAAATCAGCCTCTTAATTAGGGCCCGAGCCCAAAAGGGCGAAGGCCCTATTGTTTTTCTAAGGATTATTATTATTATTTTTTTTTCAATGTTTTGGGAGATTTTGGGGCCCTTAACATACACGAAAACTCTTGAAAATTTGCACACACATTGGAACCTGCGGCCATCAGGGCCGGACAGACTTTGACATGGGGGGGTCACCTGGGGGGGGCGTGGCACAGCGTTAAAAATTGCGACTTTTGAGGGACTCTGGAGCGCACACCAATTGATCTACAGTCACCAAAATTCATACACATATAGACCTCATCGGGCCGACCAACTTCCGTGCTCACAGTCCGTGCTTCACCAAACAGGAAGTCAGCTATTCAGGGATGTCTAAAAAGCGCATGCAATGGAATTTGAAATACTCCTCCTAGACCTTCCAACCGATGGCCACCAAACTCGGTCAGCATGATCTCAAGACATTGGGGACGCAAAATTGCCAGGGGATTTTTGATATCTCGAACGGTTTGGCCGTGGCGGGGCGACAAAGTTATGGCGAGAAATGAGAAACAGGAAGTGTCTAATTACTTTAACACACTTTGTCTGATTTTGACCAAACATCAGCAGTTTGTTCATCTTATGATGCCGATCACAGAGATGTGACTATTAGGAGTCAAAGTTATAGCGCCACCAACTGGCAACACAAAGCGCAACGTTTTCTAAATGCTTTTAAATCAACCTCTTAATTTTACTCAATTTGCTTCAAACTTCATCTCAATAATGTTGAAACACGGCCGAAGAGAATCTGTGAATTGCATTATCGATAACTTTTATCATGTTGCCATGGCAATGTGTCAAACTTTAACTTTAGTTTTTTGTGTTTTGAAGCCACTTAAAATACTCAGAATTTCATGAAACTTCACACACACATCTGTATTAATGATATTTAGACACTGATAAAAGCCCATAAATGGGCGTGGAGCAGGCGCTCCATAGCGCCACCTTTTGACAAAAGTTGGGGGTTTAGTTTGTCCTACAGTCACCAAACTCGGTACATATATTGATCTCATCAAGCCAGAAACATTTCTAATTTACACCCATTAGCTACGATCAACAGGAAGTCGGCTATTTTGATTTGAATGTGGATATTTGGAAAAATCAGGCTGTGGAATTTTATATACTTCTCTCAGGAAAACCAACCAATTCACACCAAACTTTTTTGACATGTTGCCAACATTCTGAAGATTCTAAATTGCGAGCAGATTTAGGATATCTTGAACGGTGTTGATGTGGTGATTGATTGAAATCGGAGTAAAACAAGATAGCCGTAATTTTATTATATCTTTAAAGTGCAGCATCCAAAGTCTTTGAAAGTTTTTTCATACAGACTACTAGTCATTCTGATCAGACACCGTTCATTTCATAATTATACAAAGATCTATGAATTAACGAAAATTAAAAAACAAATCTGATCCCTCTCTGCTCTGCACTTATGTGTGTGCGTGGTAAGTGGGTGTGTGTTTGTTGAGTGTTAGGGTGAGAGTGGGGAGGGGGGATGGGTGGAAAGAGAGAGTCAGAGAGGAGGAGATAGAAGGGAATATTTAAACTCTTGGTTGTTTATTCATTAGGATGTGAATTAGGGCTGGGTATTGTGACCAATTTGGCAATTCGATTCGATTGTTATTTTTATGGTTTCGATTCGATTATATTCGATTCGATATCGATTAGCTATCAATATTTCATTTAAAATGTTAGTTTTGCAGACATGGGATCACTATTTTGATATAAATCCTGGTAACTTAAAACTCCCCTACTTAAGTTTATTACTGAAATACACATCTACATTAATAATAGGGTGCACACAGTTGTTTATTTTAAACAACTTTTATTTTAAATGAATACTGTAACAAGAAGTCATAAATATGTGCATCCAATGTACACCATGTAAACAAACTGCAAAATGCACATTACTGTAAAAAAATAAAAAGACTAAATGTGCAACAGTGAAATCTATTAAGAACTTCAAACATGTTTAAGAAATATTTTTTTTTTCTAAATTCAAATCAGGCCCATCATAAAGCCCTTGTCTGCATATACAAAACATTCTAACTGTCCATAAAACTAACAGATCTTAACTAAAGCCTAATATTTTTTGATCACCAGATTTTTTTTTGCAAAAAATTTACACCCATTAGCTACGACCAACAGGAAGTCAGCTATTTTGATTTGAATGTGGATTTTTGGAAAAATATAGCTGAATAAATTCATATCACTCATAGCAGAATCAGACAGTGCACACCAAACTTTGTCAACATGATGCCAAGATACTGAAGATGTTAAAATGTGAACGGCTTTGGGATATCTTGAACGGTGTTGATGTGGTGATTTATGAAAGTAACAGTAAAAAAGATGGAGAGTTATTTCCATATATCTTTAAATTGCATTATTCTAACTCATCAAAACTTTTTACATATAAAGAACAAGAAATTCTTAGGAAATACGTGTAGTTTCAAAATGTTATCATGCTCAGAGGCACCAAAAACATTAAAAGTGTCATATAAATTGTCAGATTAAAGCTCTAGTACCAGGGATGAACACTAGAGGTCCTCATAAGATAAGGAATCGTTTGAACAATAATGCTATTTAGCTCATTCTCAGTGTATAAGAATGAAAATAATCCATAGAATCAGTTGATATATAATGTACTGTCAGTGTACTTTTACATAATTATTTTGTATAGGTGCTTAAAGAGCATTAAAATCTTTTTTTAATCTTTTAAGGAAAAATTATATGATTTATATACATATATACAATCTCACTGATAGAATAAAAAATCTTATAAGTATGACACTATACTGCTCAGTTCACTTAATTAGAATGAGAAACAAATACATCAACTAAGTTAATATGTATTTATTTTTAATATATTTGTTTATAATTATTTCACAGATGCTTATAGATCATTAAAATAATATTTAAAAATGGTTGTAGATCATAAAACATGGTAACTATTTAAAATAGGGTCTCTTTTGTTAACAATGGTTAATGAACTAACACACGAACGAACAACAAACAATATGTTTGTACTCGATTTTCTTCAAACTTCATCAGAATGATGTAAAAACACGGCCGATGAGAGTCTGTAAAGGCGTCTCTGATGCATCAAATGCTGTTGCCATGGCAAATAAATAAAAATACAAAATACATTCAAATATTTGTTTCCTGTGTTTTTGAGGCAGATAGCGTGCCTAGAATTTCATTTTCCATTTTCAATTTTCAATTATTTATTATATATTTAAAGGGCAGCATTCTAACTCTTTGAAACTTTTTTCATACAAATAACTATTCATTCTGATCAAACACAGTTCATTTCATAATTATACAAAACTCCACGAATGAAAGAAAATTAAAAAACATATCTGATCTCACTCTGCTCTGCACTCTATGTGTGTGGTAAGTGGCTGAGTGTAAGGAGGGGGGATGGGTGGCAAGAGAAAGAGTCAGAGAGGAGGAGAGACAGTAAGGGTTAGTCCAAAGGGTTACTGTGAATGCATGTGCCAACTGGGCACCGTTTTCCTGATGCTATCGGGATGGCGACTGCCAGACGGCGAGGGCCCGGTCAACGCTGCTCGCAGCTTTAATTTTACTTGATTTTCTTCAAACTTCATCAAAATCATGTCAAAACACGGCCGATGAGAATATGTAAAGGGGTCGATGATAAATCAAATGCTGTTGCCATGGCAACGTGTCAAACTTTAAAATTAGATTCCTGTCTTTTCGAGGCAGATAACATGCTTAGAATTTCATGAAACTCAACACACACGTCAATATTAATGATAGTTAGACACTGGCAAAAGGTCATAAATGGGTGTGGAGCAGGCACTCTATAGCGCCATCTTTTGACAAAAGTTGGGGGGTTAGTTTTTCCTACAGTCACCAAACTCTGTACATATATTGTTCTCATCAATCTGGACAACTTTCTAAATCAAACTCATTAGCTAAGACCAACAGGAAGCCGGCTATTTTGATTTGAATGTGGATTTTTGGAAAAATCAGGCTGTAAACAAATTCACACTCCTTCTAAGAAAAATAAGGTATTCACACCAAACTTTTTTAACATGAAGAGAAGATTCTGAAGATGTTAAATTGCGAGCGAATTTGGGATATCTTGAACGGTGTTGACGTGGTGATTTTTTAAAGATGTAGTAAAAAACATAACCGTAATTTTTTTATATCTTTAAAGTGCAGCATCCAAACTCTTTACAACTTTTTTCACACAGAGATCTTATCATTCTGAGCAAGTGGTGTAAATATCAATTTTATGCAAGCTTCTATGAATTAAAGAAAATTAAAAAAAGAAATTAGAAACCTGCTGTCACTCTGCCTGTGCCTGTCTGTGTTCAGTCACCATTGAGTCACTGAAGAGTGACTGAAGGGGGGAGGGGTGTAAGGGAGAGAGACCAGTGGAACATGCTGTTTTGCTTAAGACCATCTTTGAGGAAGATGAACATTGCTGTAGCGTAATCGACATAAATATGTCTGATATTTTGAGAAAATATAAAGGGTCATTAAATCTTTCATTTTTTTGTATTTTGCAGTTGTTGTTTTTTATTTATTTTTACTGAACTGTACCATGAACTTGTCCTATTCAGTCACATAGCAAAAGATTAAGAAAAATACAACTTTTAAGCATGAGTGAATAATCTTCATTGTAGACAATATTTTCATAGTGGTATTTATTGAATATAAAATTATAATAATTAAAAATTTCAAGACAAACTTTGACAACAAAACAAACTTAGCTGTTATCTGTTCAAAACATCCGAAAACCATCATTTTAAGATCAGTTATATATATATCGCCCCATTAAAACACTCAACTTGATTTTTAAAGATATTTTGAAAGAATTAAGCGTTTATAGAGCACTTTGTGTATTGCTGTACACCCACATGAACTGTGTTCATGTTCATGTTAATTCACAGTACATAAACTAATTTACCTTTAAACAATATATGAACTTTTTTTTAGCTTAATATTAATTAACATTAATAAATGCTATTTAATTATTGTTCATGTTAACTAATATAGTTAATGTTAACAAATGAAACTGGATGGCATCATTTTATATATTGTGTGTATGTGTCTCTGTGTTGATTTTAAAGTCTAACCCTTTCAATTCTGTAAACTTAAAATCCAAACTAGCAGAGGGTTACTGTGAATGCATGTGCCAACTGTGCACCGTTTTCCTTATTGATTCTTAGTTATGTAGCGCTTAAGAGTGATGTCTTATAACAGGAGTCACCAGCAAAGCAATATCCACATACAAATTGTACAGATAGGTAACGATTTAAGCAGAAGTGGTGAATGTAATGCAAGCAATAATAACATTTTGTTATCATCATGAATTACATGTTATTATCATCATCATCAAATTATTGGGAAAATGTTCACATTTGGTTCACAGTTGGCATTATCTGAAGTCCTTGCAGGGGATTAGGTTTATAGCAAACTCCTCCTAGACATTTAATGAAATCAACATTATATTTGGTCAGTCTGATCTAGAGGCCTTAGAGATGTTAAATTGTGAAGATCTTGAGTTTCAGTAAAGGGCGTGTCCGTGGCGGCCTGACAAAGTTTGATGTTTTGCCATGGACATAGGTGTAATAACTCAGCCATAAAATGTCTGATCTGCCTCAAACTTCAGAGGTTTGGTAAGAGTCCTGGCCTGAAGACACCTAAAGGCCAATATTCAGATATTATCATAGCGCCACCTGTTGACACCAGGATATATCATATCTTTCACTAACTCAAACATACCAAGGTCAATCTGCACCAAACTTCATATGTTTGATAATAGTGCTGGCCTGAACACATCTACATGCCATTTAAAGGCATAGCGCCACCAGCTGCCAATGGGAAGTTTGGCACATTTAAATGACTTATGACATATTTCTCATATATTTACTGTATTAAAAGCATACTGCCCACCCTTTGCTGTTTTCCTAAAGCCACCGGTCGGCGGTGAGCCCGGGTGCGAGGGCCCGTTCATCGCTGCTTGCAGCTTTAATTAGGGCCCGAGCCCAAAAGGGCGAAGGCCCTATTGTTCTTCTAAGGGTTCTTATTTTTTTTTTTTTTTTTTTTTTTTTTTTTCAACCGTTGGGGCACTTTTGGGGGCCTTAACATACTCAAAAACTCTTGAAAATTTGCACACATGTCGGAATCTGCCGTCGTCCGGACGCCACAGAGGCTGGGACCCGGGCGTGGTTCAGGGCCTCTACAGCGCCCCCTGGAACACAGTTTGAAAACTTGATGTACTGCGCACACATACTTGCACGTATTGATATGAAACTCGGTACACATATAGATCTCACTGAGCCAAACAACTTTTGTACTCTATGTCATGGGCTGAACGCAACAGGAAGTGAGATATTTAGGGCTGTTTAAAAAGCGCATGCTCTGGAATTTAACGTACTCCTCCCAGGGTTTCCATAGGATTGTCACCAAACTCGGTCAGCATGATCTCAAGACATTGGGGACGCTAAATTGCGAGGGGATTTTTGATATCTCGAACGGTTTGGCCGTGGCAAGGCGACAAAGTTATGGCGAGAAATGAGAAACAGGAAG